>NW_011889147.1:801021-832771 GCF_000151845.1 Pteropus vampyrus
TGCAGGTGCTCTATCTATATACAGACCCCCATCCCTCTGGTCCTGATCTGGTGGAAGCCGAGGGCCCATGCTGAGCCAGCACAGAGGCCTAAGGGCCTAAAACACAAGGGCCCTGCCTCCAGGAGGCCAAGATTTGAAATGGGAACCAGACCACAGTGCTCGGTATGTCTGGACGTTCCTCTTGCCAGAAGTAGATTCCCACACTCACCTCCCCACTCAGGGCTGCACAGCCCAAAGCCTGAACCAACCCATCCCAGGACTTTCTTCCCTCGGGTCCTCCCTCTTATGTGGCCATTTCTTGGCGGGGGTCTACCCTCCTAGAAGGCAGGAGGACCCCGTGATTGGCCCACAGAAGGGTCCATGCCTCTCCCCGATCCTAGTACCCAAGGGCCCCAGACGCCTGACATGATTCAGGCACCAAGGCCTACCTCTCAGTGATGCTGTCTCCATGCTGGACATGGACAGCTTTTTTAACCTCTTCTTTCCCCTCTTGGCATTGTAGATGGAGTTAATTCTTTGGACAAGCTGGGTGAGCAAAGTGGGGAGGGTGAGATAACCTTAACACCAGCTGCCCCTCCTTCCAAAAAGGCTGATTAGTAGCCCATATGTTCCCTTACCGGTACAAGCTTTCTGCCCTCCCCACACCAGGCCCCAGTACCATCCCTGGCTGCACTGACACCAAGTGCAGACTGTCTGGTAGCTCTCCATCCACCTAGACCCCTAAGTGGTCTTCTGCCCCCAAGACAAGGACATTAAACTTAGCTCCCCAGAGGAAGGAACTGCGATCAAACTGGACAGGATGGGAGCTCTTGGGTCCCCAGAGTCACTGAACCAACTGAGACAAAGAGCTCCTCAGATGCAATAACAGGAACAAGGATTCGAGTCTTTCCCCTTTGGGCTACAACCTAGGGCCCTGACAGGAAGGAGCTAAATTCCCAATATACCCAAGCATTGTTTGCAGGCTAAAAATACCATGTGGCTAAATCCTGCTGCTTTGGGCTCAGGATTTGGGCCTAGCTGCCCATGTGTGCAAATCATTGCTGAAAACTCTCAATTCTGACAGTTACAGAAAAGGAGATCCATGTTCGAGTCCGGGATCCCTCAAAACCTGGAAATGTTTATATGTGCACCTCAAAAGGCACACCCCACACTCACTAATGGGGAGCCTCCTAAAGACTGGTTTCCACCCACCCAGAGGCACAGAGCACTCCCTGGGTGCAGAGGCTGGCCTGTCCTTCCCCTAATATCTGCCCACCATTAATCACTTAATGCATCTTTATTGGTAAGAAAACGGAATTAACCAGATGAAGAAGAAAGGCCAGTGTATGGACTCTGAATATGCTCAAGGAGGATGGAGGAAGCAGCCCCAGGTCAGGGAAGGAAGAGCGGGAAGAGCGCCCTGCCTGCCCAACACCCAACCAGCCTCCTCTGGGGAGGCTACCTTAGGGATGCGGCGGGCCCGGCGGCTGGAGAGCAACTCGCTCGTGGTGCTGAGGCTGTCCTCATTGAGGCTGGAGGGTGAAGACGGCAGGCTCAGCTGGGCCAGCAGCAGCATGTCGTCATGGCTGTGCCTCTTGGGTAATCGTGGTAGCCGGTGGCTCTTCCTTTCCGACCAGTTCCCACTGCGCAGGGACTGGCTGTTGGGTTTCAGGGAGAGCTGGCATTGGGGAGAGAACATGGGAGAGGGACTCACCACAGAAGCCCTGGCCAGCATCCATCTGCTAAGACGTGGACATAGGAGCCACAGTCTGGCATCCCTGGATCCCCAAATCTCACCCTGGAACTTCCATTTGCCAGGGTTTCCTCTTTCGAGACCTCAGTGGCTAATCGACAGGTCAGGGCTAAATTAGACACTTGCTTCCACAAAAGAAGCTTAACTACTTATGCCAGAATAAAGAAAGCGAAGGCTAAGAAAACTGGACTCTCATCAGAGTGGAAAGAGAAGACCAATCAGGAATTCTGGGGGCTCCTCCTGAGCTTTGGGACAGGCTTAGACTTTGCTCATTACTGAGCCTGGCCGATAGAGCCAGTCTTCCCCTCTCAGTCCCTGATTCAGTCCAAAAAGCCTTCACTAGCAGAGGCCACAATCTAATGCCAGCCTGACCCCGCTTATTTCTTCCCAGGGGAACAAAAGGCTCTGGGCTCTGACCACCAAGGCAGGCCTCATAGCCAGTTGGCTCCGTCACCCACAGGGTCCTGCACTGTCTTCATCCCCAGCCCTGATCTACTTTGTCCTCCCTCCGCCTAGACTGACACCATATAGCACAGGGTGCTTTGCTCAGCAGATCCAGCTCACTGCTAGAAAGGCAGCAGCCCCTGAAACCTTGTCATGCCCCCCGCCCTTTGTCTGGATCTGGATCTTGCCTCTCATCACTCTTCAGCAAGTCCTCCTTCTTTCCTCTCCTGCAATTTCCTCTTCCCACCCAATCAGCCTGGCAATACATATTCAACGGAAGCCTGTTTTAACAGAGCACATTAGGAAGGCAGATCTTTTATAAAAACAATCACATCATTCTACAGTTAGAGGAAATAATTTTTATATTCTCTAGCCAATATTATAAAATATCTGGGCCTCTCCATTTGCATAGAGAATTAGAGTTGCCTGGTTAGGTGCAAGAAATCATCTCAATTCGCCTGCCTCCTGTCCACCCTGGACAAGGCCAGAAGAAACAGAAGTCTAAGGGCCTCCTTTGACTTATCACCTTTCTTCGCATTCTGCCTTCTACCAGTCATTCCTCAGACATTCATTTTTCTTCCCTCCAACAGGAGTGGCTCCAGGTCTCATGGACACCTGGCTAGTTCTCAAATCTGGTTCTTGGAGCTATGCCTGGCCCCCAAATGCCAGTACTGAGATCATTTCTGCCAACGCTGCCAAATACCCAGACTCCACCAAGGCCCTATCTCCCTGCTTCCCACAGAGGAGAAATAATGACAAGACAGCAGACTACAGGGGCTCCTGCCTTAGTATGGCAGCTCAGAGCTCAAGCAGGGAAAGGAAGATGGTAGGACAGGATATGCCTCTAAGAGCATGTCTCGATTGTCCACAAGAGCTTCAATATGGCAGAAGTCCCTGAATGCAGAGTTCTTTCCTGAGGTCACCTCCTTTGCCAAGCCCCAGTGAGAGAAAAAGCCTGAGTAGAAGCTGGCCCAAGCTTTGGTAGAACAGGCCCCACTGTGGCCCTCGTGCTGACCCTACGGGCCCAAGTCGGTGCTGCGGTTACCTGAGTGGGTGGGCTGTTGTACTTCCTGTCCTGAGGACTCCACATCCTGTGCAAAGAGTCCAAGGAATTCTCAGACAGTTGCTGGGATTTTCGTCCCGCTCTTCGGCTCTTTAAGTCCACATCCTCATATGGATTCTCCTTGGGCAGATCTCCTGCAGAGGAGGAAAAGTTAGAGCAGGGGGAGAAAGGAAGAAGGAAACACACACAATCTCACACACACAAACAAACAAGAAGAGTTCCTGTGAACCAAAGCGAATGGCTTCTGCCTGGCCCTTCGGCTCATGAGTCATGCAGCTGCCCGTCTGCAGTGGGAGGCTACAAACAGACCCTGGCTCCGAGTCCAGGAGCTGACCCCCAACCCCCAGTTCAGCTCAAGCCATGTCTAGCCTCTGCTTTATAAATTCAGGAATTGCACAAGACTGGCTCAGCCACCCCTGCCTGTGCCCAGCCAGAGGACAAAGCCAATAGCAGGCGTCTTTCCTTGGCTCCAGTCCCTCTGTTGCTAAAGCCCCAGAGATATACAGTTCAAGGTAAAAAAAGGCTTTCAGAGGTCACAGGGCTGTCCCTATACCTACTGACTGACCCCTGAGGACCCACTTGGGGATGGGCATGGAGGAAGTCTAGAGGACTCTAGGGAACAGGGCTTCCCCAGGCCTCTCTCTCACCTAGTACACTGCACGTAATGCTTTGGGGCAGGCCTTCCGTCTGGTGCACTGAGCCCCAGCACCAGCACAGGGATCGGCAAGTGCTGAGTGCTCAGTAATTATTTGTTCAGTGAACCGCTCTTACCACTGCATCATTCGATTTCCTCCACCACTGAGTTCAGCAAAAAGAGAGTGGTCCTCACTCCCCTTTTGGAACAAATCTGCTGTGACACAGGGGACATCTGAAAGGGTTTGGAGCAAAGGGGTGTGGCCGGGGGAGAGTTCTTGCTTCTCGAATCCCTGGCAGCAGGAACTGGAATGTCAGGACCAAGGAATCTCAGAGTCCGAAGCACACTCCCCACCCCTGAAGAGCAACCCCTTCCTCTATGCCACAGCCCCCTGCCCCTTTCCCTCCAGAACACATCTGGACTTGTCCAAAATATTATGAGTCAGGTCTGTCCGGCCTCAGTCCTGCAGCAGAATCGCAGTGGTGACAAGGTCCATGGGGGCCGTGAAAGGATACAGCCTCTGCTACCCTTTCCCTTGTCTTTCCATATCCACTCCTCCACATCAACACCACTACATGGGACCCAGGTACCAGTGACCGGAGTAAGGCTTTGCTGGAGGCAGCACGCATGGTGAGAGCAGGGCTCACTCCAGCGTCTCTCTGTTCAGTAACAGAATTGAACCTGGGTGACCACTGAGCCCTACGGATGCCTGGATGTGCCTCGCACCCCGGAAGAGTTCAGAAGATACTTCTCAGGGAGCAGGCAGAAGAAGGAGCTATAGGACCAGAATCAAAGACCACTAGGACAGGACATGGGAAAAAAAAATCTACCTCTATATGCTTATGAACTTCTCAACTTCTCCCCTAATTGTGTTATCTACTTATTACTATCACGAAAAACTACAATGAATTTAGGGAATGCCTTTACAGAGGCGTGAGGGGAATTGAGGGGAGAGGTGTAAATGGAAGATTTCAGTCAGAGCTAATTAGACTGCCATGGGAGCAATACAAATCTCTGTAAGTTTACGAGTCAAAGATGGGTCAAGAAAGGCTTTAGGACTGGATTAAGTGGTTCCCAACACTAGCAGAGTCCCAGCAACTGAGCAGCCGTTTTCCTGTAAGACAGTCATGATGTGAAAATGACTTGTCTCCATTCCAGAGCCCTGACTAAGCAGAGCTGGCCCAGCAACCCTGCCTCAAGAAGCCAGATATTAAACCTGGCATCCCCTGCATGTTTTCTCCAGCCGACCCCACTGTGGGCACTTAGGAGGAGTCAGGATAGACTCTGTTCTCCTTGGTCCCTCTCCAAGACATATCCTGTAACAGTGAGGTGGGGAGACCAAGGATTAGAGAATGAAAGGAAACGGTCTTCTTGATTCTGTGAAACGGGACCAGAGTATCATTGTTCAGATGGGGACAGGAAGAACATTTATTCCAAGCTCATCAAATCTAAACTGCCTTAGACAGATGACCAGCCAGAGTCCTTATCATCATCCCCCAACCTTGTCTCAACTCCTTTAGACAAGGATGACTTGAGGCAAGGATGACTTAACTCCTTTAGGTCAATTTCTCCAAACTACTAACATTTTGGGCTGGATAATTCTTGTCATGGTGGACCATCCTGTACATTTGTAGGATGTTGAGCAGCAACCCTGGCCTCGATCCACTAGAGGACAGTAGCATCTCCTTAGTTATAACAACCAAAAGTGTCTCCAGACACTGTCAAATGTGCCCCGAGCAGACAGATAGAGAGATGGATAGATGGGTGGATGGATGATAGATAGAAGGAAGGAAGGAAGGAAAGGAATTGCACCCCCCCCCCAATTAAGAACCACTGCTTTAATAAAGAATATAGTCAATAATAGTAAAATAATTACATATGTTATCAGATGAGTACTAGACTTATCGGGGGGATCACTTCATAAGGAATATAAATGTCTAATCACTATGTTGTATACCTGAAACTGCATA
This sequence comes from Pteropus vampyrus, assembly GCF_000151845.1. Lineage (NCBI taxonomy): Eukaryota > Metazoa > Chordata > Mammalia > Chiroptera > Pteropodidae > Pteropus > Pteropus vampyrus. The sequence continues at coordinate 806,865 of NW_011889147.1, forward strand.
TCAACTGTAACTGAAGAATAAAATTTTTAAAAAAGAACCATTGCTTTAGATAGATGTTTCTAAATTTCCTAATAGCTTCTGAATGCCATGACATGAGTCCCAAATCAAACCCTCTTCCCTGCCCTCCTTCCTTCTATCCCTTCTTTCTTTCCCCATAATCAGAGCTTTGAACATTAACGCAAAATCCAAAGCTCAAAAAAACACATGTAGAGACGGAGACCCAGGAAAGTAATAGATGCGCGATGCTGATGCACATCAGTGACAGCCTGAGAGAAAACACTTGGGACACCAAGTTCTCAACACCAGCCTTGCCTCTGGAAACGAAATTTCAGGAAAGCCTCAGATGTCTGCTCCTCCTGTCTGCCCGGCCCTAACACCAGCCCCTTTCTTCTCCAGCAATGTTTAACATCCTCTCTGATATAACCAGGCCATAATCATTTCTCTAGGAAATGACCGCTGGCCCTGGCGCAAGCCCTGCCTCCCCAGACTTAGCTTGAGCCCTTCACAGCCCTGGTTCACCTGCTACTCTCAACTTCCTAGACCATCCTGACTGGAGCCGTCTCACAGAGATACTCCCAGTTATCTCTCCAGGTAGTAAGGGCGCTCAGGGCGTGGGGAAGTGCAGAGACCACACAGTCCCTGAGTCCTAGGAGCCACTACACAGAACCTGCTGAGACCAAGTTAATACCAAAGCCATGGCTTAGAGTTGGGAGAGGAGGAGGTCTGGGGAATAGGGCTCAGAACTTCCGTCAGGGAAGCAGAGCTACAACAAGGCTGGAGAAGCTAGAGTTGAGTGGAGAAACATGACAAAGATTTAGGAAGGGCGTGGATGGGAGACAGGAGGCCTGGCAGACTGTAGGACTTTCCACCTTCACTGCTACCCATATAGCTCCCCAAGGGCAGACCACACTACCCTGAGTGAGGAGAGGAATAAGAGGGAGGCCCTCTTCCCTGGAGGTCTGGCACCTAAGTAACCCCATCTCATCTCATCGAGTCCAGTGGGGAAGCCAGATGTCTCAACCCTTTCCAGCTTTGCTGGTGAGATAAGGAATGAGGGCATCATGAAGAATTTCTGCTTTGCACTCTTTTTAAGGGGCTTGTCACAGCCTAAACTTATCACAGTGATTCTCTGGAAAGAAGAGCTCAGCCCCACCCAGCCCTGCCCCGACTCCTCCCCATAACTCCTTTGGTCATTAACCACTTGTGCCAAAACCCCCACCCCCAAAACACATACCCAATTGGAAGAACCAATCAGGGAAGTGTGTGTGTGTGTGTGTGTGTGCGTGCGTGTGTGCGCGCGCACACGTGCGCACACGCACAGGTACTGAGAAGTTCTCCAAACAGAACCCTAAATTTCCTGGACCACACCCATGGCTAGGGCTTAGGGTCTGCAGCTTCCTTCCCCATTCCTCTCCTGGTTTTCAGCCACTGCTCCCTCTCCCGCCCACCCCCACCCCCCACACACGGTGTCTTACACACACACAGTGCAGAGAGGGCCAGGTTAAGGGACCAACTCCCCCACTACTCATAGCACAACAGATGGGGAGCTCTAAGGAGCCAGTTGTTGCCCATCCTCCAAGCCTGGACACCATTTCCCACCTGTCCTGGCACTGTTCCCTGGGCTGCACCTCTGGGCTGCAGCCTGTATGCTGTTAGGTGTTCTCTGTTCTTTAGTGCTTCCCAGCCAGGGAACAAATGAGAGAAGGCAGAGAGAGCAGAGGCTCAAAAAGCTTTGCAGTCAGGCTGACTGGCTCTGTCCCCAGCTCCCATCCCACTCAAGTTCCTGGAAACTCTCCCTTAGCCCTAGCTAGCTGACAGGAGTGGGAATCTCTAGAGGAATGCAGCCCAGGCTCCTTGGTCAGGCGCCGAGGCCACTCCACATAACTCCCTAACAAGCTGCTTCCTTGGGTGTATTTTTAAGTGTCAGGCTCAGAATGCAAACGATTATAAGGCTGTGTAAAATTGCAGCATCTTCCAGGGGCACATGTCAAATTAGACAGGCGAGAATTAACAGCCCCAGGAAGCAGCAAGGCAGTCACTTTGCTTTTGGACCCCTCTATGGCAAATCGGCAGGATAAACCTCAGCCTGTTTTGGAGAATCACATCCCAGTTCCCCAGGCATTATGCCTGGTATGAGTATAAAGCCAGCAAACTCCCAAGGCCCCTCGTTCAAGTCCACTGCTCACAGAGAAGATGTTAGTCTCTGGGCCAAATGACCCTCAACCTCTAATGGACCAGAACTCCATCCAGTCCAACTGTCTGATCCCCAAGATGGAGATTTAGCATGGGTGCTCCCTTCCATACTCCCCACCCCCAGCTCCATTATCACACATATCATGCGGAGCTCATCTGCCCCTCTGCGAGTGAGGCTGCACAAGAGCTGTGTAATCCAAACAGAACCAGAAACGGCCTCGCTCAACCTCACAGAGCACAGGCTGGCCCAAGAACAGAGAGAGGCCCCTGGGAAGTCAGAGGCACTGGTCAATCTTAGGCAAAAAGTGAAACTGACATTCAGAGTTCAGTGACAAGGACTTCCCCTAAAGCCTCTGGGAGGAGGGTCCGAATTCTTGGGTGTCTCCAGGGACTGATAAAAGGATGAATCAACCAGAATCTAAAAAAAAAAAAAGAGATATTCTCACTTATATTTCCCTCTAGCTGCCCTGGTCAGGTCTAGAAATTCAGACAGGGCTGCTGTGGGAGACATGAAGAAGGAAAATGTGCCCAGGACACTGAACTAACTTCAGACACTGAAACCTACCCCCACCCCCACCCCCACAAGGCTGAAGCAAAGCCCAGGTGCCTGGGTCACTCCCTTGCCCTCCCTTCTACACCCTCCCTTTAACTCTTCCCCCAACTCTCTACTCAAGGCACCAAAGATCCAGAAGCTAGATCCAGAAGGAACATGCCCCAACTCCAACCTCACCCTATACCAGCCTTTACCTCTGGCTCTAGCTCATCCATCCAAGAAGCATCCAGGCTGCTTCTATATTTTCTTGCCTCCTCATACATCTCAAAGTAGCAGAAAGTCCTCTCTCCTGAGTGAGGAGGCTAAGGCCCAGATACAATTGCCTCCCTCTTCCTTGTCTCTGACCTAAGAAGTCCTAGAGAGAAGTGTCCCGTTGCTCAGGACAGTGGCTCCAAAATTCTCACCACCCCTCCACCAGACTCTGCTCCCAAACAATCTCAAACTAAGCCCTCGGTTCTCCACTAGGACCACTTTTCTCTAATGTGTTAACTACGACTAAGTCCTCAGCCTCAAGGCCTAAGACAGAGACGAGACAGACAAGTGAACAGGCACATTGCTTCTTTTCTCTTCAGCCACCTACACTGGGACACTCACTCTGCTTGAGCGGAACTGAAGCCCCCACCAAAGAGAATGAGGGCACAATTAAAATAAAAGCCAAATATAAACTCAACCCAGCCTAGACTGTTTTTTCATTGCCCCTCAAACCAAGTTTGCCAACACCAAGTCCTCCCAGTTGCTGGAGGACACTTCTCCATGGTGTCTGACATCTTTAACCTTCCGAGCAAGAGGAGTTAATGGTTCCAGATTCTTTTCAAAGATGTTTATATAGCACACGGCCTTGGAAAACAGGGCAGAGGCAGATACGTCTCCTGACCAGAGTAAAACGGATAATGTCCTCTCACGGGCAGGTTTGCTAGCGGCCTCTTGAGAACACTGGGGTTTCTTGTGAGTGCGGCCTCTACCTAAACCTCCTGCACACTGCCCCATGGAGCTTGGGAGCCAGGGGAACCCATGTGGACATAACGCTCATGCCGCCTGCTGTGCCACGAGTGATAGGGACCTTTCTCTGTGATCCGGGAGTCTTGTACCTTCTGGCAGCATCTGTGAAACTGGGGTAGGCTAAATCTGTTAGCTTGCAAGCAGAGTAAAATCTCAGATGCTTTCATAGTTCTCAATATCACTGACTTTAAGGGAAGATGAAGAGAGATATTTATTAAAAAACAGGCATTGTGCTAGGTACTTCGATATATATTTTATCTCATTTAATCCTAACAATAATCCCATGAAGTATTATCACTATTACTGTTGTTTTTGTTATCATAACACCACCACATCATCGTCATCATCATTTGAGAAAACAGAGGCCTCAGAAAAGTTATGTGATTTGTCTAAGGACACACGGCTAAGAAAAGGCACCTACTGGACTCCACAGTCTTCCAAAAATAAAAGAAAGGAATGATGTGATTTTCCCCTTTTTGTGTTGTCATAAGCCCTGTCGGTTTCAGTTCATTTAAGGCCGGGCTTTACTTTCTCGGCTGCTTAGTCTTTGCTAAGCTGCTTCCTCCGACATCCATTTCCTTGAGAAATTCCAGAAACGGGGCCATGGCTGCCCACAGTGAACGAAGCAGAACCTGGGAGTGTCCCTCCTATTTCTGTTCTACTGTAGCCCAGAGATGATCCATCCCACCACCTTGGCCACTGCTTACCCACAATATCTTCATAGGCATTCTCTTCTAAAGTGCTTTTGGATCCAAACTTGGGTTGGCTCTCAGTACCATTCTCAGTGGGAGAGGAGGGGTACAGGGACTGGAGACTGGATGCATCCTCAAACTCAAAGGATTTTCTGTGGATAACAAGAGCACGAGTCATTCCAGCTGAACCAGATTCCTGCTGCCTCGTTGGGGAACAGCCATGGCAACGGCAAAGACCAGAGGTCCTCTTCACAAGATCAGCCACTGAGCAAAGCCTCAAGATGGATCCAGACTTACAATCCAAATGAAGAACTAGATGGTCTGAAAGGCCCCAGCATGGGTGACTGCAAATAATACCAATAAGAACTACCATAGCTAAAAAGGATGCTTTTGTGTCAGATCCCGTGTTAAGCACTTTACAGGTTATTGTGTACTGTGCCATGTACCGATGAGGAGACGAAGGCTCAGGGAGATGAAGTGATATAGTCAGGACTCGCCCAGGCTGCCTGACTCCAGGGTCTGAGTTTTTGAGTTGGTCCTACAAGCCCTGGAGAGTATCTTCCTTGAGAGGTATCTGCCATTACCACAGGAACTCAGTGCCTGATCTGCCTTCAGAGTCTCACATAATGTCTACATCCTAGCAAGGGCTCCAGCACCAAGCAGGCAGTAAGAGATAAACATTGAATGAATGATGCCCAGGATTGTTTGGGGGTCAGGGAAACAGTGGTGGGTGGTTTGTTAAAACAGGAGGGGCTAAGCTCTCAAAACTAATCACACAACTTCTGAGATAGAACCAGGAGGGCAATTTGCAGCCAGAAGCTACTTCTAAGATCTAGCTTCCCTTCAGTTAGTCTCCTTTCTACTTCCACCCCTCCCAATAACCTTTCCTGCTACTGTAGAATTTCAAAGTCAGCCTCAAGGCCTAAGACAGAGACAAGACAGAGAAGAGAGGGAATGACAAGTGAACGGGCACATTGCTTCTTTTCGCTTTGGCCACCTTCACTGGGACACGTATAGTGCTCTCAACTCTTCACCATTGGGGAGGTACTTCCCTCATCTATGACGTGACCTCAGCTGCATCCTCGCCTTAAGGCAGGTTCCAGCACGATCCACCAGGCCGCTGAGGACGGAGAGCAGGAAAGGCACTAACTGAATCCCTCCTCTCACACATTAACACCTCCCTCTTCTTTTGGGTACCATTAGACCTTTCAGCCAATGAAGTCCTTTCTCTCTTGTTTAAGGGCCCTGGACTAAAACTGCAAGTCAAGGACTAAAAGTGTTCTAAGGACCACACCTCATTCTCAGCTTGCCTAGCTGTTCTGCAGCCCTTGACACGGCTGAACACCCTACGCTGGCACTCACCTCCCTTCGCCTCTATGATACAGTCCCTCCCAGTTTTCAACGGCCTCTCTGGCCATTATTTTTTAGGCTCTTGTGAGGGATTCTCCTTTTACGCTTGCCTTTTGAATGCCAGAGTCTCTCAGAGTTCTGTCTTTAGAACTCTTGTGCTCACTCTGCAACTTCTGGGGGCCAAATATTGATGGCCATCACCATATCTATCATTTCTACCAAGAAGAGTCCCAAATCTGTCCCTGGCCCAGACTTCTCAACCAGTTCAATATCCAATGACTGAGCGCAGTGGTTCCTGAATGTTGGCCCTCAGACCACAATTGGTCTGAGACCAGGCTTTCGTTGATGTGTACAATGGAGTCAACATTTTATGCAGGCAGTTCTCAAGTCAGCAAACAAGACAGAAATCACGTTCAGCCAAATTATCCTTGAAAATCCCTCAGGAAGTTACCATGTTGAGCCCAACACCCTGTCTGTCGTTAAGACTAATATAATCAGGTTCTCCCTCAGATTTAACAGATTTCTTTTCATTTGGTTGAATACCAGAAGAAATATTTGGCTTGGTTTTATATTAAGTATAAGAATCCTACCTGGCATAACAGATACAAACTTACCATCTCACGTTCCTCAGGGGAATATGCTCAGTGCGTGGAAAAGCGCACAAAACAGCCTGTACTTTTTGGACTGTTTCTCTTTTTTCCCAAGGGCATAGGTTTAATTCCGTGAAGTTAATTCTTATATGAAGTAAGTCCGCCATATACGGTGTGTGCGTATATATTATATGTAAATGTAATATGTGGGGAAATATGTGTAAAATGTTCAGGCCGATGTATTGTGTTCCCATCCCCCTTTTTCGCCTAGTTGTTTTTTTTTTCTTTCTTTTTTTTTTTGCTAACTGCTTTTTGATCTTCTAAATTTAGCTCAGCAACTCCATGAGGAGGCTTCCCTCACTCCCCAGTCTAATTTAGATGCCTCTCCCTCTGGGTCTCTGCAGGGTCCTACACTGACATGGACTGTGGCACGTAGCACACAATCTATGATTTACTTGCGCATCTAACTCCTGCACCAGACCGTGAACTCCTTGAATGGAAGAACCATGTCTTATGTGCCCCTGAGCACCCTTGACCAGCAGCACAATGCTCGGTGCACAGCAGGCTCTACATAGGTGTTTAGAGAAACGAAAACAAAGCAAACATTCTTGGTAGGCTGTTAAAAACCTAAAGAGTCAAGTGAGCATGTTGGGGAGGGCCAAAGCATGGGATTAACCTTGGCCTAGGGCTCTTGTAGCTCATGGGTCTAAACCCTTGTGATGTCTTCCTCTCTGCACGTGGCAAGAAAGTTTCTTTATGAGATAGGGTATGCCGGAAGAAGCCTAAAGTACGGGGTCAGATCGGAGAATCCCCAGAAGTGAACCAAACCTGAATGCTCATCTGACTTTGAGTTAGAAGAGAAAAGCTGAGGGGTAGGAGGATAAGGCTTCCAAAGAAGAGTGGCTCCGAGCCTACCCCAATTCAGAGAACAGATGCTTGTCAACTGTCACCAACTCCAACAGCTCCAACTCACAAGTCACTGTAATTGTGGAGACGGAATGGGTGGTCAGGTCAGGAATGCTGAGACTGACCAGGAAACCAATGTGAGCCTCAGAACAGGTCATTCTTGGACATGGCCAAGAAGTAGGTGAAATGTCCTCTCACTCCCTTTTCCATCAGTCTTCCACTTTGGGATCCAAAGATCCCCTCTTTATACAGGCCTAAGTTCCTACATGGCCAGGCATCCCTCAGGAAAGAGGAGATCATGTTAAATGTGTCAATACTACAGTGTTAATGATAACATGCAATACTCAGATATTGCTGCACTCAAAGAAATAAAATTTTAATGCTGGCATTTCATGAGGCTAAGATCCTACTAATCTTCTAGGGATTGTCTATCTAAAAATAAGGTGGTCCTACCCTTCCCACAGAGGACTGACGAAGTTCCAACAGGGCTTGGAACATGGCCCAATCCTACTCCAAAGGCTTAAACCCAGGCAACGTCTTCAGTACCCCGCATTTGGAAGAAGCACTTTCACCCTCCCGCTCACATTTATGTATCCTTATCCTGCAAGAGCAGAAGAACAATCTCTTCTTCACCTAACTCCTGTTACCACCTAATAATTATTCGGTGCTTCAGAACTTAGAAAGCACTACTGACTGTGACCCACGACTATAATCTGCTTTTTCATCCTCCATTGAAAGCCACCGTGCCCAGCTAGAAGACACTAGAGGGGCACACATTACCTGCTCTGGGACTTGCGGTGACCACGCGTGTCCTTCTTGGGTCTCCGGGTGACTGGTGGGGCTGGGGTGGAGGGCAGGGGGGGTGGAGCAGCAGGTGTGGGCAAAGGAGGTAGACCATTGCTTGGCTTACTCTTGGGGTTCTTGTCAGCCTCATATTCAAAGGTGCGCTTGGGTTTGGGGACAGGATTCACAGCGGGATCAGGGGAACTCTTCGATGGCGAGAGCTGGGAGCTCGGGCTATTTCCAGGGGTCCCTGGCTTAGTGGAGCCACTGCCCTCCCTCTCCAGGGGTGGGCCTGCCTCCCCCCCAACTCCATCCACTCCTCCTGCCCGGCTGCCGGCGCTCACACTGGCACTCCCGGTCAGTTCCTCCAAGGTGCCCAAGGTCCCGGGCTTCCTTCTCCCTCGGTCTACACTGTAGCAGCTGCTGGGGAGCTGGGGAAGCCCCCGGCCTGGCTGCTCCTTCAGGGCCTGTTCAATTTTCTGGATGCGACTCAGCACTGCTGAGCTCTCTTTCCTGCTGCCATACCCCCTGAGAAGGGCACTGGGCTCACTCCGGCCTGGCCGTTTCTCCAGCCGGTAGAAAGAGTCCCGGACAGGGAGTGCCTCTCCCTCCTCCTCCGTCTCAGGGTAGGAACACTCAGAGAAGGTCCTGCTCATCCTCCGGAGGCCCTTGAAATCAAAGGTCTTTTCTGAGCTGCAGGGGGACGACACCACGCTGGGACAGCCCACACTGGGGCAGCCCTCACTGACTGCCCACTCACCCCCAGAGCCCTCCCGTTTCTCTCCACACATGCTCATTCTGGGTGAAGCCTCTCGGCGACCCTCCCATGCTGAAATCTTCTCCCGGATGCCCAGGGTGTGGGCACGGGTGCCAGTGCGGTTCTGAAAGACGCTCCGTGGGCCAGTTGCTGGCCCTAGGGATGGAGTGCTGTGGGCAAGGGGGAGGCAAGCGGCAACTCCCTCTACATTCTGGGCTGCCCCCTGGACATTCTCCTTCTGGTCCTCTCTCTTGCACAATGAAGGGCTTCCATCCAAATAACAAAAGCTGGTGGCCTTGAGGGGACAAACAGGTGGTGAAGTGTCTAAGGAGGACGCTTGAGGATTTGGGGGTGAAGGATCACGGGGGTGCCAGTCCTTGAGGAGCAGCCGGGAGCTGGAGCGGCTTGGGTACCTGCAGGCTGACGTTTCACTATCACTGAGGGGGTAGATGGGACTCCTTGGTGGGGAGAGAACTGGAGGTGGAGAGACTGACTGAGACCTAGGAGTGAAAAAAGAAAGGAAAAGAAGAGAAAATGGCAGTGAGTAGCCTGACAACCAGAGGCATCACGTTTTAATCTTAGAGAGCTCGGTATGTCCTTCCTACAAGACTCTTGAGCTAAAAGTACTCTATTGAAGTAATGCAACTTCAAAGCTGTCCTCAGGGAAAGAAACAGCTCCTTATGTACAACAGGCCAAACTCAATGGGCCTCTCCACCCAATTCATCCCCAGAGACACTGAGTAGTGTCTGGAACAGAAGCCAGTTCTATGACAGGGGAGAGCATCCCAGGAGTCAACATCTGCCAACTAAAGAACAGTTAAGACCAGTGGTGTACTGCTAAATGCTTCACGATCGGCTCTCTGGGCCAAAAGCATAGATATGTAGCATTTGCTGACTTCCACGGTCATCAAATCAAACAAACACCAGCCACTCACTCCCCAGCTTCAAATCCACATACAGATCTTAGCAAATATCGGAGAATAGTCCTAAATAAATGTTTTCACATAGATGAACTCACTGAATCTTCATAAAAACTATACTTTTTTTAACATTTATTATTATCGTCATATTACAAATCAAAAACACTCAAGTATAGAAAGGTTAAATATCTCTTCCAAGATCACTCAGCTGGTAAGCGGTGACACCAAGACATGAACTTACACTATACTATGTTGCCTCTAAAGAAGAAGCAATGGCCTCTGCCATCTTTGTGAAGATGGCAGGCCCCCAGACGTAGCTCAGCAGAAACCCCCACAGTACTGGGCACAGCCTTGTCTCGAATGCAGCATTTGTAGATATCAGAGGACCTCTTGGTCTTCCCTACTAGACCATGATTTCTTCCAGGTGGAGAGATGCATATTCAGTATCCAGAAGGTACTTAGTGAATGATGAACAAATAAGAAAAAAAAAGATAAAGGTGAGCTTACTGAAGAGAACCATGAGCGTACATCCTTTTCAGTATAGTTTTCTAGTCGTCTACTCAGGTAATCACTGTCAACTTTCAGGATTCTTCCCAGTTTTAGTTCAAAGACAGCAGGGTTTTGCCAAAACTGAATGCTACAAAGGCCTACCTGACCCTAATGTCATGGCCCTCAAAACGGGGCAGTCTGGTCTCACAAGCTCCAGAGTGCCGTGCCACCCATAGGATGGCAGCCAGCCGCCCCTGAGCCAGGCTGCTGTCACTGCTTGCTCACACACAGAAAACTGGAGCTCGGGTGAGTCAGGGATTGGCCAACAATCGCTATTGGGTCACAGCCTCTGGCTGCCCCCGATCAACAGGAAACCTCAACATGCTCAAGTTGTTTTTAAAAGGGCAAGTCAAACGAGAGCCTTCCAACGTGTACATGGGCACAGATGAGAAATTCAGTCTCTAGCCAATCCAATGACCAGAGACTCCGTTCAGCGGGGAGGTGTGAACAGAGTAAGCCTCAGCGCTCCCTAGGGTAGGCAGCGGCAGGGCAATGTGCCCAGCTTGAGCCTGGGGAGATCCCAACCTCCTCACAACTGAGAGAGGCCTTAGGTCCCTCACTTAGTTCACAGGATGAAGTAAAGGGATGTGAAAGGTCATCAGTCTAGCCCTGTAAGCCAACGACTGGACTACACAAAGGACTCTACATTTCAGTTATTCTTAGAGGACGACCTTATCATTTGTTTATTCATTCAGCAAATACTAAGTGAGCACCTACCATGTGCCAGGCCCTGCTCTCAGTGCTAGATATAAGAAAAAACAAGAGAGACAAAAGTTCATGTCCTCATGAAGCTTAAGTTCTAGTGGAAGATGATAGGCCCCCAATGAGACTCAATCTCTTAGGAAGCTTTTTCTGACTATGTATATCTTATCTCTTCATACATTTTGATATACACTTCCCTAGGGATGTGTTTCCTCAACCCCCAAGGTGAAACTTTACCAATCCATGAAGCCACTGTTACCAATTAGGGTGGGGGGCAGTGGCATGGCTCCTGTAAGCCGGGCAGAAAAAATGCTGATGACCCTTGGTCTGTCCAATGCTTTCAGAAAGAATAACTCTTAACTTCCCTTAGTAGTTCCAGCAGGGAAAATCCCAAGTTAAGAAATTCTCTCACTGCCTACCCTGCTTTAACTGAGGTTAAGTTTCTCTCCTCTCCTGAAAGATAAAACGGAGGAGACTGACCCTTTCCTTTAAAAGTCTAAGTTATCATATCATTGCTGATCTGAGGCCAGGAGCTGCAAGAGCACCTTGCCCAGCCTCCCCAATGCACTCCGGCAACTTGGGATGGCAAAAGGGGGCCTTGCCCATGCCGACCTGAGGCACAGGCATCCCTGGATTCATCACAGAGAAATCACAGAGAAGGCAGCATTCACTCACTCCAAGGTCCTAGGGATGAATTTGTAAACGATACAGATAAGACCCTGCCCTTCCCTCATAGGGCTGCAATTCTCACTTGAGGGAAGAACTCACTATTCCCTCTTCATCTTTATTAGGGATGTGGTCATGGGCAAAGCTACTCACTTTCTCTGAGCTCCCAGTTTCAATTCCTCAAAATTGTGCTAACTATAAAACAGGGCTGACATAATCGGCAAATGAGACTATGGGTGTGCAATGTTGTCATACCCTGTAACTTACCATGACTGTTAATTCATTAGTATTGAGTTTTTTGGCAGGTTGTCCTAGACTGGTTGTTCTCAATAGGGTAAGAACATCAAGTCCCTGGGGTTCAAGTTTCAGCATAACCACTGAAAAGTTACTGACTTTGAGCAAATAACCTTCTCTCTCTAAATTCCAATTTCCTTGTGTATAAAATGAAGGTTAAAGGAACACATATCTCAGAAGATTGCTGTAAGGAACAGAGACAATACACAATAAGTGCTGAGCTCAGTGGCTAACATATAGTACTGAATCTTAGCTTGATAATTACTAATATTAACAAGAAGCTTACTATTCAGAATAATCACTCGGCGAACTTCTTCCAACAGCTTACCTCTCTGTCCTTGGGTTCTAAATATTCAGGGTAGGACGGGAAGGGAATAAATTAAATATGGCCATAAATTCTTTGCAGCTCATGCTATCAAAAGGTGGAATCTATTTTTCTGCCCCTTGAATCTACACTGATTTTGTGATTTGCTTTGACCAACAGAATGTGATGAAAATAAAGGTGTCCGAGTTCCAAACTTCAGGTCTTAAGAGGCCTTGCAGTTTCCTCCTTCACAATTAGGAATGCTGCCCTAAGTATGTCACGTAAGAAAGCCGGTCTGGTCTTTTGGAGGATGAGAGGCCATGTGGAGCGTAACCAAGGCAGCTCAGCCAACAGCCAGTCACCACGTGAGCCTGACATGTGAGTGAGGTCATCCTGGACCCAAACGAACCTAGCTAGATGAGCAAGCCTGGGGGAAATCAGTAGAGGAACTGCACAGTGAATGCACAGAAATAATAAATTGTCCTGTTAAGGTGGTTTGTTATAATGCAATAGTAAAATGATGCAGGTGGGAAAGGCCAGGCTTGTGTATAATTGGCTTGCCCTATCCCAATGCAGAACCACTGCCCTGGGCCTTTCATCCCCATGCCTCTCTCTTCCACTTCCTATCCACACCTGGGCTGCGTGCCTTCTCACATGGTCTCATTCCCATGCCGCTTTATGCTTCCTTCACCCCTCACTTTTAGTGCTGCATGTATTTCCAACTCATTCCACGAAGAGAAGAAAAGGTCCAGATTTGTTCTTTTTCCCCTCCTTCAAGCATCTGAATCCAGCATCCTCCCCACAAACACTGATCTACCTAATGACTAAGTCCTGCCAATTCTACATCCTTCACATCTCTCAGATCTGTCCCCCTCCTTGCCACTCCCACTGCTCCTGCTACTCCCTTGGTTCAGATCTCATCTTTCACTGGACTATTAAATCTTAACTTACCTCTCTGAATCTACAGAATGAAGTGCAAATGCACTTGCATGAATGACATGGAAGGCCCCACCATGATCTGGTCACTGCCTGTTTTCCTTTGTCATCTCATACTGTCTTTTCCTTAATACAAGCCTGCATCCCTCCCTTAGCTACATCAAACTCCTTGCTTTTCGTCCCTCTAAGCTGTTGCACATTCTGCTTCCTTTGTCTGGAATGTTGGCCTAGCATATCTCTGCAGCTCCTCTAATGAATCTCTCAACTGTACCCCTCTCTCAAGGTGGAGATGGCCAATTTTTGATGCCTGCATGGGGCCTGGGAAAATGGCTATTATAGTTCCTGTAACACTTCATTGGGCTGTATTGTTTCCTCAGCTGCCTCCCACTTCCTAGACAATGAGTGGACCTACTTGAAGGTGGTGACAGTGTCTTGTTCTTTGCACTGCATCTAGAATTTAGTAGGAATTAATATATTTGTGTTGAATGACAAAATGAATGAGTAAAAAACAAATGGCTAAAACCTAGGTTTCCTTGTGCCTGTTCAGACCATTGCTGAGACCTCCCTGACTCTTTGTTGTGCCCTCGGACCTGAGGAACAACACAAAAAGGTACACGAAGCACTTAGAACAGCCCAGCATCACTATCGGGCCCCAAAGCCCTTTCCCATAAGGCAAAACTCATCAACTAGACCAAGATTCTACAGACCTGGGTTCTCCTCTGGTCCGGGTTCCACCACTTCCTGGGTTTGCTGTGCTCGTGGGCAAGTCATCTAAAAAGTCCCTGGGCCTCACTTGCTCTGAGTACCCTAACATACTAGCTGGGTAACTAAGATGCTATAAATTTTTAAAGTGTTTGAGCACCATATATAGTTCCATGAAGGTAGAAGAAATACGAAAGGAAAGTAATTACAAAGTGGCTAAAAGACACCTAAGACTCTACTCTCTTACCATCTCTTGCTCTTTATTCTAAAATTCCAGAGCATGCCCCTAGGGAGACAGAAACTGTGAAACTGGGCATTTGTGCCGCTGCCTTGTCAGCAGGCAGCCAGTTATGCTGCTCAGCACAGGCGTGGATGCCAACACTACAGCATATGACTGGCCAAAATCAACATTTCAGGAGAGGGAGCAAGATAAACAGATAAAAGGAGAACAGAGGAGAAAGGAGGGAGAATGTAAAGGAAATTTAAAAGAAACAGAGGAGCACAAACACTCACGCCCAGACAAATGTATAAGATAGGCGGGTAGGAGAGAAAAGGTATGAACTAAGGTATGGAAAGAGAAACAAATTTAAAGAGAAAGTTCTATGTGTGTGTATTGGGGTGGGGGGAGGGTAAGGGAGAGAGAGAAAGGAAGAGGGTGGTGGGGAGAAGGGAGAGGGAGAGAGGGAGAGGAATTAAAGTGTAAAACACTGACCTTCCCTCTGGTTTTATTTCACAAGAACATGACCCAACCCCTTGGTTAGTGACCTGGGCCACTGTCAAGTAACAAAGCAGGAAGCATTCGTGGTTAGGGACGCCCCATATATTTTTAAGTGCACCCAGGGACTTTTTTTTGGAAGAAAGGCTATCTTTAATCCTTGATGACAAGACAGTTCTGAACTCAACATGTTCTAGCTGCAAGGCTATCAGGAAGAGGACCAAGTTGAGGCCAGCTTGAGAAGGTTCCTGAGAGTCCAGGAAATAGCCCAGGGGCATCAAGATGGTCTGCGGGTGTCATAAAGGGAGCCTGTCTACAGGTTAAGGTAATACTGGGCCCAGCTTCCAATATGCTTAGTCCCTACTAAGCAGCTGTCTAGCCTGCTTCCAAATGAAACTGCCTGGGAGTTGGCCATTCACCATACTAGGCTGCTCAACTAAGGTGGGCCCTATTGGCTCAGTGGGCATCAACATCCTTTCACTACTCTGTGACTGCCCCACCTTTGGCATTCTCACTGTACTCCCCCAAGGCTATCCTCTGAGGCACCCAAGAGGAGAAAAGGGAGAAAGGCTGCCTGAATCCTCTATCAGCAGGTCCAAAAATTTGTTCCTGAGGCCAGAGGCTCAGCTCAATAACTTCTACTCTGGGACAGTCCTGATATAAAGCCAAAGGACAGGGTGACGCTCACAGCTTGGCCTTCCTGCTTCCAAAGCAACCACATCTTGAATGGCTGGAAAGCTGCAACAAGGTCCAGGACAGCCTCATCCTTCAAGGTGGGCTGCAGCAGGGCCACCATTGACAGAGACTCTTGAGGTCAACCACAGCTGAGTCAAGGTAAGTAGAATCGTAGCTAAATAGGGTCGGAACTGTAACTGAGCCACCTTTTCACCTCCAGAAAGCTCATCTAAGAATTTACCAAAGTTTTACCTGCCTGCCCCTGAGCTGATTTCTAGGGAAGCACAAAGAGGACTGGTGAGCTCTTGGGTGGGAACCCCAAGTCTTCGAAGAAGTAGCAGCAATGAACATATAGAATTTACAAGATAAATGCCCTCTCTGAGGCAGGTAAAATATGATGCCTTATAGGAATATCCCTAATGCCCTAGTCCAATAAAAATAGGACTGCTATATAAAGCAGAACCAGGCACTGTGCAAAGCCGAGAGGGAGAGAGATGCAGGTCCAGGAAACCATGCTAAAAGTACTTATGATAGTCTTAAAAACTGGTCTCAAAAGTCTTTGACATGTTTCCTGTCAAAATGACCTTCCTCTTAAATCTAGGCTCTATGACTGTTTGACCTGTAGAAGACAGATGAAATGAATCTGTACCACTTTTCAGGCCCAGGACTCAAGAAACCAGCAGCTTCCACTTCCTGTCTCCCATGCTATGAGGAAGTCCAGGCCACGTGGAGAAGGCACATGTAGGTGCTGTGACAGTCCCAGCTGAGGTCCCAGCAATAAGCAGCATCAACTCCCAGACACGTGAGGGAAGACACCGGCAGGTGATACCAGTCCCTAGCCACTGAGTCACCCAAATCTTGAAGTCTTTCCAGCCAAGGTCCCAGACAACTGTAGAGCAGGGACTAGCCAGCCATCCTGGGGTGCTCTATAGAATTCCTAATCCACAGAGTGTCTGAGAGCGTAACAAAATGGTTGTTTTATACCATAAAATTTAGGGTACTTATGTAGTGGTAGATAACTGTAACAGATTTTGGTACCTAGAAGTGGACTTCTGTTGAAACAGAATCCTAAAACAATGAGTTTGGAGCTGAGTGACAGGCTGTCAAGTGGGGCTTGAGAGAAAATAAGAAAAATGTTCTTGGAAGCTAGAGGAGAGAAGACCATTGTAATGATAAAAAGTTTGGTAATTCTGTCACCTGGGGTAACACGGAAAATAGAAAACATACCTAACAAATTAGATGAACTAGCTAAAGATATTTCCAGGCAGAGTGATGAAGGTGCCATTTGACTTATGCTAGCTGCCTATGGTGAAAAAGAAAAGAGATGAGTCTAAAGCAGAACTGTTCAGTTTTCAAGCAAAATTTAAAGAAAATATAAATGGGCTTTCTGGGCTACAAAATAAAATTGTTAAATTCTCAGTCTTTCTAGACAGGAAAAATTTCTCAAATTAAGAAACGGCTTCCAGATTATGATGACAGTTTGTGTGTGTGTGTGTGTGTGTGTGTGTGTGTAAACTTATCAAACTGTACACTTTAATTTACACAGTTTATTTATCCCTTTAATTATCCCTCAAGAAAAAAATCTAGAGTGATACTGAAAGATCTGTTGTCAAGGCCTAAATGAAACAAGACTGCATGAGCTCTAAGATTCTTTTTCAGCTCTGCCTTTCTAAGAGTTTGTGGATTGAATGGAAAGAGAGTCCAAAGTTAACAAGACCCACTAGGAAAGTACTACGAGGACTCAAATAGTAGAGCAGCCTAAGCTCTAAGAAGCTGATCTCCCAAGCATCTAATTAACTGGTCAACAAATAGTTACTGTTTTCTACGTATTAGGCATTGTTCTAGGCTCAGGGAAGATGAAAAGAAATCAAAGTTCTTGACCCCAAGAAGTCTACATTTTCCCAGATACCCAAATTTCCCACACCTGCATCCAGAGGCAAGGTTTCCAAACATATTACTGATGACCCGCACTTCCAAGTCTCAATGACTCAGGTGTTGAATTTTCAGAATGAAGAAGCTGTTGAGAGCAGCAGGCATGACAAGTCTTCTGAGAAAAGCCCCTACTGCCCACCAGGCCTTACAACACAACCGAAATCTCCTGAGAGCAACGAGTGTCAAAGTTCACCCATCTAGGTGGCTGAGTTAGCTCTAAACATAACCCTTCTTTGTTTGCAGGTCACCAAGCTGCTTCTTTAGTCCCGCCCCCACTCATTGACAGACACCAGAAAAAGCATAAAGCCTGACCTGTGGAACTCAGAGGAGCTTTGAGAATCTCACCCTCCCACCTCCAGATTTGGTTACAGCCAAATCTTATGAGCTGGAGTAGAAAATGCCTGTGGGGTGGGGGTGGGGTGGGGGATGGGGGGAATGGGATGTATCTGGAAACCAAAGGTAAAACCCCATTAACAAAGAGAAAGGGAAACCTCTCCAGAAGACCAAAACAGCAAAGAACACAACTTTGGTGGTCAAATGAAAAGGCTTAGATTTCCTCCCCCTATGTACGTATCTTGCCAAATCAAAACTGGGCTACAAAGGAAAAGGAAGATATAAATTAGCAAAACACTCATAAAAACCTAATAATGGAATGGAATTCAGGACCTTTAACCCATATTGGCTTAGTGGTAGCATTAGGTGAAGGATACAGCCTTGCAAATGCATATCTTGACAGTTCCACAGGGTCCCATTTACCCTTCCCCACCAGTTTTCCATGCTTCAGAGTATACTCTGCCCCTTTAGCATCACCGGGTTCCTCTGCCTCCATGTGGATGATGTGGAGATCCCCAAAGCAGCCAGAGAGTCAAAGGCCCAGTTTTCCAAGGCCCTAGCACCCAGCACTCCTCAACCAAAGTCTGGTCACACCACAGAGTCTTTCCCCCACTGGGACTCCTGGGCTGGCAATGATAAAAGGGCCCCGGGTCACTGCCCAACATCTTTTGAAAGGTCAGACTAACAAATTCAGGTCCCAAGGTCATCAATCCAAGTTGTAAATGCCGTGAAGAAAGAGAATGGATCATCCCTCTTTGTCCCCTACTGTTCACCACAGAGCCTGGCATCTAGGAGGAGAGCCCTCAGAGTTCAATGACGATAACTTCTACCTGAACTGCTCTACTCAGCCCAAAGAATACTCCCCAGATGAGACTGGGGGTGAAGGTGGCCAGAGAGAACCACCGGGTGACAATTTAGAAAATAACATCTGTAATCCACTGGTAGCCTCTGAGAGAAGGGTGTAGTTCGCCCCAGAGGCCTGTGACTGCATGCCAAAAGCCCAGGAAAGAAGGGAGGGAGGGAAGCAGAAATGTAGCAGGAAGGAAGGGAAGTCAAGACTTTGAAGGAAGGCTAGAAAAATGCTTTTTTTAGGCACATCAGAGACTCAGATATTTACAAACACCATCCATCATATTGTGATGGCAAGCATGCTAGGAAGCTAAAAAGCAGTTTCTAAAAATGTTTGAAACATGTACATATATATTCCAAATAGAAACTGGGGAACCTGTCAGCAGTCTTAATTCTGCTTTGTGACTGATATAAAAATGCATTTCCCACCCTCTCCCCTCACCCTACATAGTGGAAATTAGAAGAAAAAATGAATACTTACAGGAATTAAGGATGTTGGGTATGGAAATTTCTAATTCAGGTTCTAAATATACGATTTCCTTAAAATTAAAAGTAAAACCATATGATCACATAGAATGCTTATTTCACCCTTACCGTCTCACATACAGGAAACGGGAACCTTACCCCCCAGTCCCCATCTTTCACCAGGCTGGTGAGAGGCCAGAGAAGCTGCTTCCCCAGAAGCAGACAATGGGAGACAAGGACCTTAAGATCTAGACCTGTTTCTGCCTTGGCTACCACATGTCCCTGTTTTACCCAAGAAGTTGGCAATCCCTGCCCTTCTCAGCCACACCTAGTTCAGGGAAGCAAGCATGCGAGCAACTCCAGTCTAGGTTAGAGAAGGTGTGTGCGTAGGGGGCAAGAGTGTTCTTGCTGGTCTTTTTGCCACAAAGTAGATATACAATTTGTTTGTCTAAGTATGAAGCTCTTATATACTTAACATATCAGAACCTACCAACCTCTGTTCCTTCAGTTGGTACAGTCTACCCAGACCCTTTCCACGGGGACCAAATCCTGCATATGTGGTGTAGGGAACTCCTCTCCTGCCTCATATGTGCCAGTCACTCCCCAGGAGCACCCCATCCTACCAACCATATCTGCATTCCAGCTTTGAATGAATCAAACATCTACCACCACCTCTGGCCAGACCGGACTGTGCCACATCCCACTGGGCTCAGCCTGGCGCTGCACAGCCCAGACATCTAGGAAGCTGAGCATCCCCTACTCACCTGCTCAGCCCTATCCCAGTCTAAAGCTGAGCATCCTTCTCACAGCTATCCATTCTAGTGGCTGAGGCCCCAAAAGCCAAACTTGTCTATCTGAGATTTAGCAGAAGGGGCTACGAAAGGTATGCGGCTTTAATAAAAGAGCCTGGAGGTTCTTCTAGGACATCAGCTATCAGCCTTGGCCAAGACCTGAAAAGCCCAGGGGAGAGCTATACATCTACCTGCCAGCTCTGGAAGCTTTTATCCTATCACAGGAAGGGAGCCAACATTTACTGAGTGTCTTTATGCCAGATACTATGCTAAGCACTGACATATATTACCTCGTTTAATCCTCACAGTAACTCTGTGAGATAAGTACTACTATAATTTTACAGACAAGAAACCAAGATTTTAGAGAGCATTAAAAAAACCCTGATATCGCACTATCTGGTAAGTGGTTAGAACTTGGATTTGAAGCCAATTCTCAATGATTCCAAAACCCATAGTTTTTCTATGGTCCTACATTCCCACTTTCAAAAAGAAGACAAAACCAGCAAAGTGGATTACAGGTTACACTGACTAAAATTCTCCCAAGCTGCCTTGTTTGCAGCTCAGGTTAAATTCTTAGAAAACTAAACTTCTGCTTGGAACTTGTACTCATATGCATTACTGCTTCCCCACCTCTACCCACAATGTGGTCAGCCTTTTCTACTATAGCTCAGGCACAGCCTAGCTCAGGCATAGTCCCCAAGCTGTCCCCATCTTGGGAAAAAAATACAGCCAAAAGAACATCAGCTGCTTCTTGCTGGCTCTGTTCCTACAGCTTTAGGCTCCTCCAATAGCACAAAGCAATGTTTGTTTTAGGGATCCTCTTTGCTCTCTTTTATGGAGACTTACAGAACTGGAAAATGGTGTACATACATATTAGAGACAACTTTTGCTTCACGGTCAGCATGAGCTGGGCCCAGATCATTTCATTTATGTGGATGACTGTCAGAGTCATGATGATACTCATTTACGTTTTGGCAGGGATCTTACCCAGGACCCAGGCCATTTGGCTGTCCCTGTACATCAGCCTCCAGTGATCCCCATTCACCCAGTAGCACTCCCCTACTCACCTGCTCAGAGTCCCTCGAGGGGCCTTAGTGCCTCCAGCTCCGTGGGTGATGCTGGAATTCTTGTTGGCAGTCATGGTCATTTCGGCTCTCTGCAAACCCAGAGCCCTGCAAAGAAGACAAGGCCTATAAGCCAAGTTTCCACGGGCAGCCAAAAGCACCTCAAACATTTCCAGATGACCTCCAAAACTGCCAAGAGGGTTTCTGTGGCGGGTGGTAGGAACCACTTTCCCACATGTATTTAATTCCACATATTATAGCTTAAGAGCCTCAAGGGACCCCTGATGTGGGTTGGAAAAAGAGTCTGTGAGCTAACAGATAGCTTATCTGTCCACAGAAATAAACTCCATTTCCATTCTACTTCTCATTTCTTAAGTTAGAGTGTCCCAAATTTCCAGCATGTCCCACAGCCTTTATAAATTTTACCATATCTGCATACCTCCTGAACAACTATTTTTTCAATATCGTTCTTGAATCAACTTGAAACTGACTTGCTTTTCTTAAAATATTTAACCTTGTTCTAAATAATTAATCATTCGTTCATTCAACAAATATTAACTGAGCACCATGTCCCAGGCATTGCCATCTAGCACAGAATGAGACAAAAGTCTCTGCCCTTATGAAATTTACATCCTAGTGAGGAGAAACAGACAATAAACATATACATGTCGCACGTATGTGATACATAAGTGTAATCTGGTTTATAATATGGATGGTGATGATAAATGGCATGTAGAAAAAAATGAAGCAAGGTAGAGGAAAAGTGAAGGTCTATTATTTTAAATTAAATGTTCACAGAAGAACATTCTGATAAAGTGACACTTGAGCCAACGCCAAAAAATCATGAGCTATCATATTTTTTCTAATGCCCATTAGACTAAAATTAATATATATTAAGGTATTTAGGTACTTAAAAATGAAAAATGTCCATTCATGTATCATATGGAGTTAGCAAACATATCACCATTACTTAGGGGAGATTATTTTATGCTAAAATAATGAAAAGAAGAAAAAGGTTACCACTTAAGGGTACATCTAGATTGGAAAGGAAGAAGTAAAATTATCTCTTATTTGCAGATGTTATAATCTTGTATGTAGAAAATCCTAAGGATTTCACTAAAAAACTCTTAAACTAATATATAAAGTCAAGCAAGTTTTTTAAGATACAGAGTAATATTTCTTTTTATTATGGTGACATTGGTTAATGAAATCCAGTAAGTTTCAAGTGTACAGTTCAATAGTAAGTCATATATATGTTGCATTGTGTGTTCACTGCCCATAGTTAGATTTCTTTCTGTTACCACATATTTGACCCCTTTTACCCTAGCTACCTCCCCTCTCTTTCTCTTCCCTCTGGTAACCACTAGTCTACTCTCCATGTTCATGAGTCTCTGCTTGTCATGTTTGTTTGCTGCTTTCAGATTTATATCCCACCAGAGTAATATTTTTAAAAACTAATTTGATTTCTATGCACTAGCAGTGATCAGGAAATAAAATCAAGGAAAAAAAAATTAACAATAGCAGCAAAAAGAATAAACAACTTAGGAATAAATTTAACAAAAGAAGTGCAAGACTTGTACACTACAAACTACAGAACATCACTGAAGGAAATTAAAGAACATATAAATAAATAGAAAGACATCCCATTTTCATGGATCACAAAATTCAAAATTGTTAAGTTGGCAATATCCACCAAATTGATCTGAAGAGTGAACAGAATACCCATCAACTGCAGAAACTGACAAGGTGATCCCAAAATTTTATGCCAATGCAAGGGACCCACAGCAGTCAAAACAATCTTGAAAAAGAAGAATAAAGTTGGAGGACTCACTCAGACTTAACAATTTCAAAACACTGCAAAGAGACAGTAATCAAGACTATTATGTATAGGTATTAGAATAGAAATAGAGATCAATAGAATAGAATTGAGAGTCCAGAAATAAACCCATACATTTATGAACTGATTTTCAAAAAAAAAATGCCAGGACAATTCAATAGGGAAAGAAGAGCCTTTTCAATAAACGTGCTAGGACAACTGGATATTCATATGTACAAGAATAAAGTAGGCCACTTATCTCATACCATTCCAAAAATTGAGTAAAAATGGATGATACGCCTAACCATAAGAGTTAAAACTACGAAAGCAAAGCCTAGAAGAAAACATTGAGGTAAATCTTTGTGATACCTGATTAGGCAATGGTTTCTTAGCTATGACACCAAAAGTACAAGCAACAACAATAAAAAAGACATAAACTATATTACGTCAAAATAAAAAAACCTTTGTGCTATTAAAAAATACCATCAAGAAAGTAAAAAAAAAAAAGAAAAAAAAGACACCTGCATAATGGGAGAAATTATCTACAAATCATGTATATGCTAAGGAATTTGTGTCCAGAATATATAAAGAACTCTTACAACTCAGTAACAGAAAGACAAACAACCCAATTAAAAAAGCAGATACAGAATTTAAATACACATTTCTCCAAAGAAATAAAATTGGCCAGTAAGCACATGAAACAATGTTGAACATCATTAGGGTAATACAAATCAAAACCACAATGAGGTATCACTTCACACCCGCTCGGATGGCTATAATCAAAGACAGACACAAACAAGTACTAGTGAGGCTGTGGAGAAACTGGAACCTTTATTCATTGCTAGTGGGAAAGTAAAAATGGTGTAGCCACTCTGGAAAACAGTTTGGAAGTTCCTCCAAAAGTTACACACAGAGTTACGATATGACCCATCGTGATCTGCTCCTAGGTATATATCCTAGAGAAATAAAAATGTTATGTCAACACAAGTACTTGTACACTCTAATGTTCATAACAGCATTACTCATAATACTCAAAAAGTGGAAACAACCCAAATGTCCACCAATGAACAAACACATAAACAAAATGGGGTATATTCATACACTGGATTATTATCCACATATAAAAACGAATAAAGCACATTGATACATTATACATTCTACAACATGGATGATCCCCGACATTTTTTAAATGTCCAGAATAAGGCAAATATATAGAGACAGAAAGTAAATTAGTGGTTGCAAAGGGTTGCGTTAAGGATAGAAGAATGGGGAGTGACTGCAATGAGTGTAAGCGTTTCTTTTTGGGGTGAAAAAAAGTTCTGGAATTAGATAATGGTGATGGTCGCATAACTCTGTGAATATATTAAAAACGGTTGAATTATATACTTAATATGGGTGAATTTTATGGCATGTGAATATCTCAGTATAGATGTTAAAATAAAACTTAAGGACGAAACAAACTTTTTTCAAGTGCCTCTGGAGAGTGGATGTGAGCGACAACCACTGTGAATGTGCACCCTTGGCCTGGGCCGACACCACCTCCTAGAAGCTGAACGAGTCAGGAACAACAGTTCTCTTGTTCTGACTGGCATTCTCATCACACTGATCAAAATGAAGTATAACTGGATGTGAAAGTTAAACATATGTATTTATGGCCACTTATGAGCTTAATCCTGGAGGTCATCTAATTATTACCATGGTGCCAATGAGTGATTGGTCTTGACTGACAATAAGCTAAACTCTAATTCTTGATATTATGGATAGTTCAACATGAAATGCACCACCTCTAATTTCTTTAACTTCATGGACGCTCTCGGGGTTGTTTTTGGTGATGGTGGTAGTGGGTGGAGTTGGAAAAGGAGGACACAGCCAGTAGGCGTAAGGGTGATTATCTGATGGTGACAGAAATGAAACATCCCTCCAAGGTGAAAACTACAGATGCTCTAGGAAAAAGGAAACCAAAACTGAGCCTCACTTTTGCCCTTCATAAAGTGGAGAAAAGCCATCCCTACCTGTTGGGAAAAAAGTGTTTATAAACTTAAGTATGCAGCTAGTGATTGTGCTGATGGTGATGGTGACAAGTAGGAGGAAGAGGAGAAGTCAACCCTGCCATCAGAGCATCTACGCACACTAGCTCTGGTGAGATATTTCTTTACCTGCACCAGCCCAGTGCCAAGTTAAGCGTTTGGTATATGGCTGGGTGTGCAACAGAAGGAAGGGAGAGAAGTGACAGCTTCTGGAAGCCTTCCCAGGCCAGTTCTCAGGATCCTTAGGGAGCACAGTGCTACCAGGAATCAATGTGCTAAGTAGCAGCTTCCAACTGTGCCCATGGCAACAACAGTCGCAACAACCATCATAACCCATCAAAACAACACCGGACATGCTCTAACAGCTCCAGGGCAGGCTCTCAGGGAATGGGCAGAAGACGTGTGAAAAGATCCAGAAACTGAAATATATTAAAAGAACATAATGAAAAATATTTTCCTTCTTTCCCTGAACTCCTGCCCTAAGGAGAGTGAACCCACTGCTCTGAAACGTTATTACGTAGTCAAATATGAGAACAGAACCAACTTAGTAAGAAGGAAAAATATAGATGACTCTGACATTTGCCTGGGCCAAGAAGAAAAATCCTGTGAAGATGTAACCAAAAGAGGAGTGAATCAAAATCACTAACCAGGCCCATGGCAGGGACCTTTGGTCACCCTTCTGTAAGAGCATGGTTGCTATTCTCAGAAGTGGCCTAGGCATTAAGGCATCTCAGGCAGGCACTGCTGAGGACCCCAGAAGGGCCCAATACGTCAGAAGACCAGACGAAAAATATATTCTTCTTATGGTCCTCCCTCCCCCCTGCTAGCTCTAGGCCAGGTCTATCAGGGCCAGGAAAGCATCTAGGAGGGGCAGAAGACGTGTGAAAAGGAATTGAACACCAGGCTAACTAACTCTTTACGCCTGAAGCTCAGACGTGAGCACTCTGCATGGCTGGCTCCCTGGGGGACGCTGCTTCCCCCAGGGCCATCAGCACAACCCCAGGCTCTCATCCATGCTCATCTATGCCTGACACCTCCGCCAATCAAGATGCAAGGAGAGAAGATGCTCCCAAGCAGAGGAAACACCCACTGGGAATGGAGTGGGGAAGCAAAGGGGATGAGAGACTGTTTCACTAGTTCCCAGGCCCAACGATGGCAAAGGCCAGGCAGACACTGAATGTTTGGAAATGAAACTGTTCCATTAGCATCTACCAGCAATCACGAGTTGCTCAAAAACCCAGCTCTGACAAATGATAAACAACTATCTGAAGAGTTACCATACAGAGAAAGGAACATAATAAAGGACCTCTAGAACTCTTCTACAAACTCTGCATTGAGACAGAG
>NW_011889147.1:832821-870669 GCF_000151845.1 Pteropus vampyrus
GCTAGTGATTGTGCTGATGGTGATGGTGACAAGTAGGAGGAAGAGGAGAAGTCAACCCTGCCATCAGAGCATCTACGCACACTAGCTCTGGTGAGATATTTCTTTACCTGCACCAGCCCAGTGCCAAGTTAAGCGTTTGGTATATGGCTGGGTGTGCAACAGAAGGAAGGGAGAGAAGTGACAGCTTCTGGAAGCCTTCCCAGGCCAGTTCTCAGGATCCTTAGGGAGCACAGTGCTACCAGGAATCAATGTGCTAAGTAGCAGCTTCCAACTGTGCCCATGGCAACAACAGTCGCAACAACCATCATAACCCATCAAAACAACACCGGACATGCTCTAACAGCTCCAGGGCAGGCTCTCAGGGAATGGGCAGAAGACGTGTGAAAAGATCCAGAAACTGAAATATATTAAAAGAACATAATGAAAAATATTTTCCTTCTTTCCCTGAACTCCTGCCCTAAGGAGAGTGAACCCACTGCTCTGAAACGTTATTACGTAGTCAAATATGAGAACAGAACCAACTTAGTAAGAAGGAAAAATATAGATGACTCTGACATTTGCCTGGGCCAAGAAGAAAAATCCTGTGAAGATGTAACCAAAAGAGGAGTGAATCAAAATCACTAACCAGGCCCATGGCAGGGACCTTTGGTCACCCTTCTGTAAGAGCATGGTTGCTATTCTCAGAAGTGGCCTAGGCATTAAGGCATCTCAGGCAGGCACTGCTGAGGACCCCAGAAGGGCCCAATACGTCAGAAGACCAGACGAAAAATATATTCTTCTTATGGTCCTCCCTCCCCCCTGCTAGCTCTAGGCCAGGTCTATCAGGGCCAGGAAAGCATCTAGGAGGGGCAGAAGACGTGTGAAAAGGAATTGAACACCAGGCTAACTAACTCTTTACGCCTGAAGCTCAGACGTGAGCACTCTGCATGGCTGGCTCCCTGGGGGACGCTGCTTCCCCCAGGGCCATCAGCACAACCCCAGGCTCTCATCTATGCTCATCTATGCCTGACACCTCCGCCAATCAAGATGCAAGGAGAGAAGATGCTCCCAAGCAGAGGAAACACCCACTGGGAATGGAGTGGGGAAGCAAAGGGGATGAGAGACTGTTTCACTAGTTCCCAGGCCCAACGATGGCAAAGGCCAGGCAGACACTGAATGTTTGGAAATGAAACTGTTCCATTAGCATCTACCAGCAATCACGAGTTGCTCAAAAACCCAGCTCTGACAAATGATAAACAACTATCTGAAGAGTTACCATACAGAGAAAGGAACATAATAAAGGACCTCTAGAACTCTTCTACAAACTCTGCATTGAGACAGAGACCACAGGGAAGAACACCTGACGTGGAGTCAGATAACTAAGTCCGACCCTGCCTCTATCAACTGCTAGTTAAGTGACATTGCATAAGTGACTTGCAAAGACTCAACTTTCTCACTATGAGAGCAATGATATGATCTACTTCACATGATTGTTATGTCTGGCACACAGAAGCTTAATAGTAAAAAATTTTTCTTCATTCATGTTTCTCTAGGTATTTGGAAGGCAACCTCTGCATTCACAAGCCTGAGTCGCTTTTCAGATTCCTTGGCACTACCATTCAATCCATTTACTCCATGCTAGGCACTATGCAAGGTGCTAGACACAAAAATGGGCAGACACACTTCCTCCCCTGGGGGAGCTAACTTTAAAGGAGAAAAAGTCAAGTCAAAGATGGACTCCAGCAAGGCCTCAAAGCAAGGTGACATTTGAAGCAAGACTTAACCCAGGAGTCTTCAACCCACCAGCCATGGACCAGTACCAGTCTGTGGCCTGTTAGGAATCGGGCCACACAGTAGGAGGTAAGCAGCAGGTGAGTGAGCATGAGCCAGTGAAGCTTCATTTGTATTTGCAGCCGCTCCCCAGCGCTAGCATCACTGCCTCAGCTCCACCTCAGATCATCAGGCATTGGATTCTCAAAGGAGCACTGGTCCCTGGTGCCAAAAAGGTCGGGGACTGCTGCCTTAACCTATCTGTTACCCACAGTAATTGGACCCAGGGAAATGCAAGGGTACATTTTATAATGAGACATGCTGCTAGATTCTTTATACAATTATAATAGCTCAAGTTATAAGTACTTTACATGTATTAAATCATTTAATTCTTTTAACAACCTTATGAAGTATGTACTATTATTATTTACACGTTACTAAGGAAACCAAAGCACTGAGAAAAATAGCTTGTCCCAGTCACACAGGAATTTGAGCCCAGGTGGCCTGCACTGAGCCAGGACCCAGTACTACCTCCAATCATCTTCCAATTCAGCTCTCACTGTTCTACGAGGTAATAGATAATACAGACCTAATCAGAATTTAGGCTCAGAGAGATTAAATGACTAGCCGAAGAGCATTCGCCCAGTAAAGGAAGAGCAGGAATGTGGACTCAGCTCTGCCTCCTCCATCCGCTCGCTTTCCTTAACACTGATGGGGGGCTTGTTAAACACGCAGAGTCCCAGGTCCCACCCCCACCTCCTGAATGGGGGGGATCTGTGGGGTGGCGCCTAGGAATCTGCATTTTCAGAAAGCACGTCAGGCTAGTCTTATACACCCGTAGGTGTGAAAACTTGTGTCCTACAACTTGCTCTCTGAGAACTTAGAAAAGTATGAAGGGTGACTACTGACCGACCATCTTCCCAAGAGTCTGCCCAGCCGTGAGCAAAAAAAGAGGGACACTCGGTCCCTCATCCTCCTCCCACCCTGCGTAGAACTACGGGCCCTCAGTGACAAAGGAGCAGGCACATCACTGGACCCGGTGAAAGCATTACCTATATCTCCTCTAAACAGTTTCCTTAGTCTTCAGTGTGCTCAGAAGTCCTACATCTCGAAACAACTCTTTTTGCCACCCACCTGTAGTAGCTAAAAACTGCTTTCCTCACTTTCTCCTCACTTTCGAACTCCTGGGAAAAGAGTTTATACCCAAAGACATAAACTGGTCGGTTGCAAGAGCAAAAATGTGTCTCACTGGGCCTTTCCTTTATTTTTAAAAACCCTGAATTAGTTGTCAAACATTTTAAAAATTGAGTATGTACAAATAAAATACAAACAAAAACTCAGATTCTGGCTTCTCTTGAAAAATTAGAAAATCTGCCATCACTGTCTGCATTTCTATATGGCAACAGTTGGCCTTACCGGAGTACATGCAGCAAGCTCTCTCCAATTTACCACTGTCCCTTCCCACTCAATGCCAACCACTGGCCAGGCTTACACAACTCTGTGCCCTGACTCACAGGCAGCCATTGAATGCTGCGGCCCCAGACTGCACCCCAGCAGGGAAGGGTGAGAAGCTACTGCACGAGGAGCAGCCACACAAAGCCTCCTAGACAGCTGGGCCTGAGCTGAGGAGAAAAGCCTATTCTAGCGCAAGGCACGCCTCTTGGCCACTTGAAAACTCCATCTATTCTCCTCACTGCCACTGGAGGAAAGAGCCCCTGAAGGCTCCCTGAGTTAGCTCAGTTCGGCCTTCATCTTGCAACTCTCTATCCAGCTCCCTTAGTGCTCCCTCTCCCCCCAATCCAATCTCATCACCCGATCCAAGAAGGGATCTGTTAGAGGTCGGTCCCTGAAGGGAGCTCCTTCTGAGGAACTAAGAATGAACCTTCTCAACCTAGAGCAAAAGACGGCTTCCCCTTGTTGAGGCAACATTTCTAAAGGTCTAGCTGGTACTTTTCCGCAGGCCTCGCTGTGGACGTGACAGTATGCCTTGCCCCTGAAGGAGACTTTTGAACACTGAGAGTGATGAGAACAGATGCATGCCTTTGGAGGGAAGCGTCCCATTCTGCTGGGGCTGAAGTTGCCATTGAGAGGAAGCACGAACACTGCCAACCATTCTGCTTTACTCGTCCAGGTAAGAAGTCGAGACACCTGACAAAGGAAACCTCTAAACCACATGAGAGAATTTCTGCCGACATCTATGGTCCACTAATTTCTTAAGCAATCTTTCATGTGGAAGTAGCAGCTTCAGAGGCAGCCCGAAGGGAAGGAAGGAAACAGTGGGTCAGAGGGCTGAGCTCTGTGTGTGCCCTCAGAACCTGGTTACAGCCCAGAGACCCAGCTCTGCACAGGGCAACCTGCCTTCTCACCCTGCCCAGGGAACACCCACTCGGACCCTCTGGACTTTATTACTGACTCCCACCTACCACCCTTCTGCATCCCTAGGCTCTGGTCAAGGAGATACTGAACAGACTGGCAACTCCCCCACAGGAGGGCCTAGTTCTTTTAATTCTTCCTCCAAGAGTCTAAGTGACCAATATTGGCACAGCCAGCTTAAGGGAAGGTCGTCATTAGAATGAGTTCCTTTAAAATCATGGTTCTCAAAAGTCTGAGCATTTGATTCTTCCTTTCTCTCCTGCAGTGTCCCTGGATTGGGCTAAGGCGGGAAGGGCTTTGCTTACCTTTCATAGCTCTGCCTGAACTAACAGCCAGGACTTGATGTAGCAGTTCATCTGCACAGCCTCTCTGCTCTCTGGATTTCCTAGGAAGTTCAGCCATCCCGCTGGTCTGACATCCAGGCCAGCTCTGTCCCCACATGGCTGAGAAAGCTGTAGGGCAGTGCTAGCTAGTTCTCCATTTTCTGAACAATCCTCCATACTTAGCAGAGTTCTGCACAAAAAAAGGTGCTTGAATATGTAAACTGACTTGTTAACTAATGACAAAAGAGGGCCCCCAGAGAATTGAAGGCAAGGATGACAAAGGGCCCTAGAAATTGTAGCACTGGCCATTATCCTTTCAGATGCACTCCTCTCCTTCCAAAAGTCACACTGTCAATGGCAGGCCTTTTCCTCACACCTCTCAGCCAATCTTATCCTACCTCAGGGCTTTCAATCTCACAAGCATCCCGATCGTCTTCCAGGACTCCGATGAAGCAACAGGTTCCCACCCAACACACCCGTAAGGAAAGGCTGTTCCTAGGAAATTTACCTTCATCTCATTCATGCTGGTTTTCTCTTCCTTCACTCCTTTTTCCCCCTCCTCCTTTCCTGATTCATTTCTCACTGGTTTATCTGCCCCAAACCCTGTCTTTGGCTCTGCTGTGCCTAAAAAGAAAAGATTACAAGAGACAGGGGAGAAAGTGGTCTCAGAAGTTGGGGGTGGACATCGAAAAGCTTTAGAAAGGGAGCCAGGAAGGATTTTCTCCAGTGTAACTCATAATTCCCTCCAAAATGTCAGACCCCTTTTCTCCATCACTATTTCTACATACCTCGTACCTTGGATCTTTTCCATTCCTGCCCCCAGGTTCTGGGGTTCTAGGTCCAGAAAGCCCTTTAAGCAAAAATGTCGAGATTATAAGCCCAGTCAAGTGGAGAAGAACCAAGATTTGTTTTGCTGGGAAGTCAGAAGAAATGGCCGGGTGTTTTGACAGGTCCCTATGAAGCTGAAATCCTCTTCAACCAGACACAGGAAAAGATGATTTTGTTGTTGTTGTTAAATAATCAAAAATTATTAAGCTCTCTTTCCATCTCTTCATGTCCACTTATCACTCCCACATCCTCTTTCCCAACCCTCCTCCTCAAAGAGCCCTTTAAGTTTGGGGTTTCATCCTCAACCATTTTCAATCCTTTTGCCTGCCAGATGGTCTTTCTCTACTTCAGTACAGATTCTGTGGAAGTTTGAAGCTGGTGTTAAACATTTCCTGAAAGCCTGAAATGGGGTGAGGGTTTGTTAGGCAATTCCAGGCCAAAGAAAATCTGGTTGCTTCCAAGATAGTTTTAAAAACCTAGACACAGCTGTTTCTGCCAGTCTGGAAACTCAGCCTCTCAGCAAGCGGCTCAACCCAGCTCTGCCAGGACGATAGCGCCCACTCTGCCTGATGACTTGCCACCACTTGGAAAAAGAAAGTAGGATGAAAGTTTGTCCCGCAAAGAACCCTGGCTCCCGGGGGCTCGTCACTACTCTTTCACTTTGGCAAGAAAAGCTTGGTGGGTCCTGTAATCATGACAATGATTCAAAGGCCACAGACCTATCTCACCAGTGCTATCCCTCTGGCCAGCCACAGCACACCAGTTTCCATTTCCTGTACGTCCCAGAATGTCATGCCTCCGAGCTTTTGTTCAACCAATTCCTTCTATCTTGATGTTCTCTACCCGGTTTTTCTCTTAAATATCCAGTTCATATGTCAACTTTCTGAAGCTTTTCCTGATCCTAAATCAACCTCATTCTCACCCTTCCCAAGCTCGCAGGTCTAGGTGAACTCAACCTGATTGATGGCAAAATGCCTCCCCTGCTCTAGAAAAACACACCACCCACAAGCCGGCTTTCTCAGAAAGGGACTAGGAAGCAGTAAGGTACAGTGACTAGGCAAGATGACCCCTGTTTTCTTATCTGTAGCACAGGGAGAATACCGCATCTCTATAATGAGAATATGAAGATAAAAGAATTCATTTATTCAAAAAACGAGAGAGAGAGAGAGAGAGAGAGAGAGAGAGAGAGAGAGAGACAGAATACTCAGAACTGAGAGGGAATACGTTTGAATTCTCTGGGCCAAGGATTTAGCTTTTCCCCCAACACTCAGCCATTAAGACTTCTTCCCTCGTCCTGACTCTTTTGGCTGACTCTGCTTCCGGCTTCTCTAGAAAACAAAAACAATCAGAACAGACCCTAATAAGCTACCACCATCAAATTTACTCACCATCAGCATCAATGCAGATCTTATCACCTCTCTGCTCAAAACCTCTACGTGGCATCCAATCACTCAAAGTAAAAGCCAAAATCTTTACAATGACTTACAAGACCCTTCATCATCTGGGTCCCCATAGTATCTCTGACCTCATTTCAGCTACTCATTCCTCTTATTCTTTCCACGTTACACTCTCATTATTTCCGCAGACACACCAGGCACATTCCTACCTCAGGGCCTTTACACGTGCTGTACATGTAACTAGGACATGCTCCCCCAAGAGAACCTGTTCCTCATCTCCCACGTCTTTGGTCTGATGTCATCTTTTTAGTGAGGACTTCTCTGACCATACCATAAAAATTTAGTATTAAAAATTACCCCTCAGCACCCCTATTTCCCCCTTTCTGTTTTATTTTTTATTTTTCTCCATAATGTTTATCACCATCTAACATACTGCTTTTCTTTTCCACTTATTTATTGTTTACATAAGCTCCGTGAGGCTAGGGATTTTCGTGTTTCGTTCACAGCTATATCCTCAGTGCCTAGAATGGTCTCTGGGACATAGGAGACCCTCAGTAAACATTTTTTGAATAAAAAACAGTTGCCACCAGCTCAGAGTGGCCCTCCCTGGACAGGCTGAGCAGTGTCAGGCTCCATTACTCAGGCCCAACTTCCAGCCCTACCAGCCTTCACAGTTCAGAGTCTGACCTACCTGCAGCAATCACACCCACTCACAATATTCAAAATGGGACCACGGCCTCTGAGCGCCTAAAATATTCAGGATAGAGATGGCTTCAGCCTAAGAACTCAACTGAAATCGCTCTCTGCAGAGATTACAATCACTTTCCCATTGTAAAATGCAAAGGTCCTTTCTCTAGGGCTTAATGAATCCCAGGACCTTTCTTTCCTGATGATGCCTACCTACTGTCTTGGACACTACTGATCAGCCCTCTCTAAAGCACTGTAATGTGGTTAATTCTCAATCTGGAGCACACTCTCTGGGGTAGCACTGCACAATCTGCCTGGGAGATATTTATGCTCATAAAAAAAAAAGGGCACGGGATAAGGAAGGCTGGGAAATACTGTCAGAAAAGTAGAGGGAGATAGGTGTGAGGACCTTAGGCTTTCATTCTTTTACTCTTCGCGGGCATCTTCCCCATGCTACTGTGCTCTTGAGCAACTCCCTGTGCTGCCTGAGAAAAAAAAGGTAAAGATAAGATCCTGATACAATGTTAACAAGAGCTATGATAGCAGTATGGACACAGAGCTCTGAGAACAAGAGAAAGATACCTAATTCGGAGGGCTTCTGCAAGAGGCAGAAAGTAACTCAGGGCTGAGTCTTATGGAACTTGTGCAAGATAAAGAAGGAGGAACATTGCAAGCAGAAGAAAAAACATGAGCAAAAGCCAAGGAGACCTTGAGGCAAGCTGAGATTTTTTTGAACAAGAAACAAAAAGTGACAACTATAATGGAAAACATCGATAAATTAGACTACATTGAATAAGAACTCTGTTAATTAAAAATGCCATTTAGAGAGTGAAAAAGGAACCTCTAAGAGTAGGTACACTGGTTACAGGGCTCAGGAGATTTGGGAACATTAAATACAGAGAGCAAACTTATCAATAAGAAATAGAGTAATTCTCAGCTGCAAAGTTTAGCTGGATCATTACGGCTGAATTTCTCTTTGAAGAAAAGCAATTAATTCCTCAGTTTTGGAAGGTAGTAGGAGAAAGTGCACGTATACAGCCAGGCTTTGCCAGTTCCATCCATGCATTTATCTCATTAAACTTAGCTGTCTCAATTGATGGATGAAGAAACTGAGGCTCAGGTTAAGTAATCTGCCTAAGGTTTCATAGTAAGTGGCAGACCTCAGAATCTGAAGAGGTTGGCAGAGCACTTTAGTCCCTTGGTCTCTGTCATATCTTGTGGCAGGAAGCCATCCTCCATCCCAGGTACACCCTTGCAGCCGAACTCTGTCTGGATGGAGTTGGAAAAGAATATTGGCAGGTCCCATGCCTGGTCCCCAAATTCTTGGTGTTAAAACCCCATTTTTCTTTAAGCTGTTGAGTTCACAGAGCTCTGAATCAACACAAAATAAATATGAGACGCCCCTCTCTTGCAGCTCTTCAGACATTTTGTCTCCATTCTTCCCCACCTAGGGATGGACACGCTCACAAACACACACTCCGGTAAAAGAAAGGCCCCCCACCCCAACAACGCAGTCCTGCTGGAGCTGAGACTGCAGATAAGGAGAGTCCATCTATCTGTCCAGCTTCTTTAAGGGTCATGATAGGGACAGAATGTGCCTCTTTTCCCTCTTTTAAACAAAGCAAATGCTACTTAGCAATTGTAGGTGACTCACAGGGGTGCTGCAAGCACTGGAGTGAACTCACAGGGGTGCTGCAAGATATTTCATATTTTTGAGAAAAACAGCAATACTCAACATTTGTCAAGCACCCCATGAGTTCAGTTTTAATATCAGATTGCACTACATACTTCTCAATGATGTCATTTCTTTGTGAAACTGGGTTTTCAGCAGCTGCTGTGGTAAAAAGCAAGTTCCACGTAAAAAGTAACGTGTAACAGGAAATGAGGATGGCAGTATTCGAT
Organism: Pteropus vampyrus; assembly: GCF_000151845.1. Taxonomy (NCBI): domain Eukaryota; kingdom Metazoa; phylum Chordata; class Mammalia; order Chiroptera; family Pteropodidae; genus Pteropus; species Pteropus vampyrus. Next base: position 842,081 of record NW_011889147.1, read on the forward strand.
CTAATTCCAAGATGTGAAATATTGTGCCGTGCCCAGTACATCCTATTAGTTAGTAATTGTGGTTATTTAAGAAGGAAATAAAAGTTTTTCTCTCACTTTAGAAGTATAATTTTTTCAAATGGCTATTCAGTTTTTAGGATACAAGCACTTACTAAATTATTTAGATCTCAGTACTTGATAAATGAAACTGAGGTTTTCTTTTGGCCTATGGACACCGCGAAAAAAATTATTGAAACACTAAGGGCCTGTGAACTGAAAAAGTTCTGTGAATCTCTGTAACAGGTGTGTTTAAGTATGCATCCAGGAGCCAAGAAGGAGTTCCCAGGGCAGGTCCAAACCTGCCCCAGAGGCTGGCAAACAGCAAGCCTCAGGACCATGGATCGCGCACTCGGGCCTCCCACAGCGGTTAACAGCCCCTCTGCCTGAACAGAAGTGGCTGCACACCAGCCCCCTCTCAGCCCGGAGGAGGTGCACGACTGCTTCTGCTTTGCCCCTAGGCTCCCAGGCTCCCAGGCTCTCCTCTGAACTCCCCTGGCTGAAAAGCTCTAATCCGTACCAACCTCCTGAATAAAACCCAAAGCCAGCCCAGAAGCCAGCCGGCAGGGGACTTTCACACATGCTCAGACTTGGGCAATGTCCACAAACCAAACCATAAATCCATAGACAGAAGGAGTGATGGGAATGCAGGGAGGGCTTCCATTGACAGCCGAACCACTAAAAGGCCAACAGGGCTTTTGGGTGAAGATTTGCATGAAAATAACTCCCTTGTTCCCAAGGGGTTTTTTGCCCCACACACTCCTCCCTCCCCCGCCCCCATTCTTCCATGGAGTCCTAATCCTTTGTTGGTGACATCACAGCAGTTGATACAATAACCCACTGTAGTGATGTCACGAGATTCAACTTTTGTCGTTTTGGGGTGGGGGGGGAGTAGAGAATGTGACAATAGGCTGAAATAGAATAAAGTTATAGAACTGGAATTTGCTTTTTCATGCTAATTTCCCTAGCAATGAAGGGCAGTGACTCAGAAAAGGAAAGGCAAGCTACTGGCAGCAAGGCTGCGTGCAGATTCGTTTATACCAAGGGGAGGTGGGCAGGGAGGGCAGGCAAGAGCAGAAAGGAGACAAAAGAAAAGAGTTTTCGATTCTGAGATTAGCCAAACATGATGTTCTCAGTCTGGCCCAGTCCTGGACCTTCTCTTTCCATCATCCCTCGAGTGAGCCCAGAGTAAGCAGAGAAAAGCTGAAATGTATAAAAGGCTCTAGGCTGAAACATTCCCTGGAAATTGTCTGGGATATTGTGTTCTGGACTCCATACTGTCCAGAGGGGTGGACTCAGTTTGGACTGCATCCTGAGGATAGGGACCAGGATGGAGAGGGCAGCCAGAGGCATGCACAAGGAGAAACGACTAAAGGAAGTGACTGTCCACCCTGGAGAAGAAACGGCTGTGCACGGGGGGAGGCTTGCACGTGAGAAAGGGACTGGATGTGTTTTCTGTGGTTCCCCCAAAGAGACTTCAGATAATGGGAAGATCCGGAACGGCCAAAATGAGAGAAAACTTTTTATACTTAAATTCCAGTGAGAGACCATATTTTTTTTTAATCCTTACTTCTCAATTGCAGACTCCTGAGGATAAAGATTGTCTTGTTCACTATAATACATCACAGAACTTAGAGTAAGTGGAACATAGTAGGAGCTTAGTAATTTTTGTCAAATAAATGAACAAATGAAGTAATGACCGTGCTCTGTTCAAGTTGTTGGCGCTTACAGGGACTCGTGCTCATTTAAGAAGCATTTTTGAATTCCTACTAAAAGCCACTCAGTTAAGATGCTACGGATACAAAAGTAAAGAGGCAGATAAGGTTAGACTGTCTCACGCCCCTGCCACCCTCTGCTTTGTAAGTTAGCACAGGTGGCATGTAAGGTCCCTTTCAATGTTGAGATGTCTGATTCTTAGAATTAACTGAAGAATTTAAAACTGAGAGGAAAGAGAATCCCAAAGCCCAAGGTAAATCCCACCTACATACCACCACTACTAGTCAAGAATCTGGAAACCTAGACCAAGCTAAGGGCTGCCTTCTCAGCTGGGGAGAGGCCTCGTGCTAAGGCAGCATTGTGCTGGACCACACCAGACCACAGCAACCAGGCTGGGCATTTTTCGAAGCCCCCCCAGACAAAGCACACTTCTAGGTGAACCTGGGCTCCCTCGGCCCAGCAATAAATAAGTGTGGTGTACTTAGGTAATAAGAGGTATTTCAGATACCCCCACTTCTCTCAAGGCATTTAAAATGTCCCCACCAGCCTCAAGCAATTATCTTGCTAGGGGCCATCTGAGTGACAGCGTAATTACTATAGAGCAATTTCAAAGAAATAATTCCAAGATTTTCTTTACCTAGGTTGTGTTAGGGCTATAGGCTAGATTCCAACTGGAATCTACAGGTAATGAAACAGATTACTTAACAATAACAATAACTACAGGTAATGAAACAGATTACTTAACAATAACAATAGAGTAATCTCCCCTTATCCACAAGGAATAAGTCACGTTCCAAGACCCCAAGTGGATGCTTGAAACCACGGACAGCACCAAACCCTATATATATTATGTTTTTCCTCACATATACATACCTATGATAAAGTTCAATTTCTAAATTAGGTACAGTAAGAGGTTAACAATAATAACTAATAAAATAGGACAATTATAACAATATACTGTAATAAGTTATGTGAACACGGTGTCTTCTCCTCTCAAAATATCCTACTTTACTGTACTTATCATTCTTGCGATGATGTGATATGACACAATGCCTAGGTGATGAAATGAAGTGAGGTGAATGATTGTAGGCATTGTGATGTAGCATCAGGCTACTATTGAACACAAACACCGGGACACCTCAACTATAGATCTGATGACCAAGACAGACAGCTACTAAGTAACCAATGGGGTGGTGGGGTACAGTTTCCCACCACCTCCCCATCCGCGGGTTCCACATCTGCAGATTCAACCTACAGTAGATCGAAAATTTTTTTTTAAAAGTTATGTTGTTGCTGAAGTGTACTATGCAGTTAGGCCTAAGATGGTTGTGTCTATACATGCACAGACCGTTTTTCTTGTCATTATTCCCTAAACAATACAGTATAACAACTATTTACATAGCATTTACATCGCATTAGGTGTTATAAGTCATCTAGAGATGATTTAAAGTATACAGGAGGACGTGCCTAAGTTATATGCAAATACTGCGTTGTTTCGTATAAGGGACTTGAGCATTGTGGATCTTTATATCCACAGGGGGTCCTGGAACCAATCCCCTGGGGACACTGAGGGACAACTGTATACAGTATGGATGCACTGGACAATAGGATGATTCTTGTCCTGGGAAGGACAGGGAAGGCTGGTGTGAGACTTCATCATGCTACTCTGAATAGTGAACAATTTAAAACTGATAAACTGTTTACTTCTGGAATTTTCAACTTAATATTTTCAGACAGCAGCTGACTGACTACAGGTAACTGAAACCTCGAGAAGCGAAACCGTGGATGAGGCGGGACTACTGTACGCAACATATCCAATGTTATTCTCTTCAAATAGTCCTTAGAGAGCTGCACTTTTATTCCAACATTCTCAAAAGTTTCCTACTTGGAAAATGCCCTCAAAGACTTTGAAACATTATTTGAGTTTTCTCTAAAGGAAAACCTGCATCCTTGAAGTGTAAGTGCATTAGTTCATTCGGAACCACATGACATAACATAGTGCAAACTAGAGAAATCTTTCTTAAGTCCGAATGAGCAGTAACTGCCAAGTATACTGTAGCACCTTGATATCAAAGGGGTGCACACTGAGACTGTCTCAAAGCTCTACTTTTTGGAGGGCAGCAGTTGTTATTCACTTTGAGGTCACAGAGCCCTGTGAGTATCTAATAAACCCCAGGAACTTCCATAGAAAATTTATGTGCACATAAATTTCCATCTACCATTTTAGGGGTTTCACAAGCTCCCAAAGTTCCTTCATAGACTCATTTTAAGAATCCTTGTCCTAACCCATTTTATCTTCCCAATAAATGCAAAGATAATTCTGAATAGAGGTCTAGAGCCAAGCACTTAGACAGGCTCAAGTGTAACAAGGCATCTTGCTTCCCTGAGTCCTTGCAGAATTGTTTCAAACTTGGAAGTCGATAATTTACAGACTACGACACATCACTGACCTTCAAGAGTATTAGAAATAGTTGAATTCAAAAAATATTAGACTCATAAATGCCAAGGATCCTGAGACTCAAACGTGACATTTTCTAATGTGGTTTGCAAACCTGTGGTACCTACAATTTCCAAAGAAAAGTCAAATCTACCTTCAGATAACCACATTCCTTTGGCTGTATAAGTATAGATATGAAAAGCAAGTTATGGTCACAGCATGTATTTGCTCCCATTTCCCTAAGTCCCCAGTCTCCCTATGGGAAGTGTGGGGAATATGCCTCTTCCCTTCTTCTGGGCCAGCCAACAGGCTCCCCAAGCAACTCCCAACATACTAAAAGCCACCCAAGTCACATCTGACTCATGCCACTGCTCTCTGTAATGCGGTATGACATATCTAAGCTCTTGTATATTTTCATATTTGTAGCCTACAATTAGGCCTTTTTGAGGGATGTAGCTGACTAGTGGTTCTATTCAGTGACCTATAATTACTCACACAGGCATCATGGCCAATCCAGGCAAGTATCAGGCTGGAGGCACTCTGAGCTCAGAGCTCATGGAGGAAACCACTTGGCTCTATGGAGGTCCAGATAATACTGGCTAGCAATGGGCCTCAGAAGGACCATGCTGCATAGATACGCTTCCCCATCCATCCCTTCACTCTCTACCTCATTCACTGCCTGGCTCAGCACAACTCACTTCTCAAGCCCAATGCTGGCACATTTGTGGACCCAATGCCCACAAAAATGGACCGCTTTGTTGAACACAGCGGCAATAGCAATGTAAAGCAACTTCTAAAACTCCACAGATTTCTAACCTGAGGAAAAATGGGTCACACCTACCAGCCCATGGAATCCTGAGGTCTGCTGCTGTGCCACTGGGCTGTGGGAGCCCACACGGGCTTTGTCTCTGAGCCAGCCTCTCGGCCACGAGTTGTAGTGGCCTCACTGCTCCCAAGGGCCCAACAGAGTAATTCTCTCCAATGTGAAAAAATGCCCACCACCCTGCTTCCCCAATATTTTCTTGGCTAGGAGGAAAGATCAGTCTCAAAGATCTGTCTCTAGTGACCCTTTGCATATCTATTTGGGTCCAATAAAAACTGGTTTCTTGATTTTTTTAATGGCACCTCAAATCCTGATTCTAAATATTATCAAAGATACAGCCACTAGCCAGCCAGTCAGGTTGTGAAGTACAATTGTGACCCACACTCAGAGCAGCCTATACATTAAGTATGAGACCAATATCTAATTCAGGTTTCCCTTCTCTGCCCTGCTTCCATCCCCAAAGCTAGCTCCAAAGTACTTTGTAGAGTGCTTTGTACTTTTCAAAAAACACTTTCACATGTTATCTCATTTGAGTCTACCAAACAAGCCTGGGAGGTCTTTTCTTCACTTTACACAGGAGACTGAGGTTTAGGGAAGCCTTCTTGCCCCAAGGTCACTCAACTACTAAGTGCAGAACCAGGTCTAGAACTACTTTGTAGCTGTGAGACCTCGGTTCTTCAGCAACAGTTAACGATAGCTACCCCATAAGGTTTATTATAAGGATAAATGGACTAAAGCACAAACAGTGCTTGGAATGGCATCTGGTCCATAGTAAGAACTACATTATTGTTGTTGTTGTTGTTGTTGTTGTTGTTGTTGTTGTTGTTGTTGTAAGAATATTATTACCACCACCACCCAGAATCCCCAATTCCAAGTCTGGTGCATTTCCTCTTCATCCTGCTGCAGTTTTGCAAAGACAGCTCAGGAAGCACTTTCATCTGACCTTAAGTGAGTCCAGACCTAATCCCTGTAATCTGCCTGTGGAACCTAGAAGTCACTGGACCCTATCTTACCATTCCCACAAACTTCTCCATACTTGTGTGTGTGCACGCACACACGCATACACCACCTTCTCTGCAGGTCTGACTCTCTAGTCTCCTGGCCGCTGATGTCACTCGTGCTATGTTAGCCACCATTCTGTGGCTTGCTCCGCTTGCAGTACCCAACTCTCCCTTATATCCAACTAACTCTTCATTCAGCAACTTCCTTCAACGATCATTTCACGAACACCTATTCTTTACCAAGTACGGTTACTGGGTACTGGGGGAAATACCCTTTGCCCTCTACATACACCGAATGAGAAGTGCAGGAAGAGCAGGATGCGCGAGGGCAGTGATAGCACGGAGGCGCCAGAAAATAACTCTGAGGGCAGCACAACAGATTTCACAGAAGGCGGTGCTGAAATGAATTTTAGAGAGACTGGAGTTTTCTAGGCAGATAAGAGGAGGAAAGGATATTCTGAGCTACAGGAACAGCGTTTCCACAAGGATACAGGTCAGAATCATACGGAATATGACAATCTCATGTTGCCAGCATGGAGGGGCCGAGTGTACAGAGACAGAAACAGAGAGAGAGACAGAGACAGAGAGACACTGACAAAGAGAAAAGAGAAAAAATAGGTGTGGGACAGTGAGTCCATACTGCCTGGGGGTGGCATGCCGCTGGGACAACAAAAATCATGTTCGCCTTTTCACGGGCAGAGTGGCACTCTCGACTCCCTCGCTATGCTTACAATGTACCAGTTTCAATTGCAAAATCCTAATAACAATTATTTTCTCTCTCCTTCTGTCTTCCCTTCCTTCTAAATAAGAGCTGTTTATCCCTATTCTCATTTCAGCCCCGCTCTGAGCCCTGAGTATTAGTGCCAGTGCTTTAACACAAATCCAGCTTCACGTCCTAAGTGAAATATAATTTCATAGGAATGTAATTCTAGAATGATCTCATTGAAAAAGCACATCCAGCAACGGCCATGAGCAAATTTCAGGCCAGCCCATTCACACCCAGAGCCAAGGAGATCGCAGACCCCTTTCCCTTAAATGGAGAACGTGCTTGGGGCCCAAAGGAAAGCAAACCAGCTGCCCAGAGATATTACCCTGCCCACAGCCAGCCTGCCTGCTTGCACACCAAGGCCTGGGCCTAGAGCAGCGACCACCACAATGAACTCCGCTTTGTACAAGGATAGACGCAATAGAGCATCCAGGGAAAAAAGCCTCATTGCACAGATGCTCCCTCTGTGCCTAGAAGAGCTCTGGCTCCAGGCCACGAAACGCCAGCTGAAACTATTAACACTCCCCGGTCAGAGCCCCATCAGACAGAACGAGGTCCAGAAGCCTCGCTGCTAAGGATCCTCCCCACGGCTACCTGCCTTCCCTAACTCTCTGAAACTCAGCTGCTATCCAACTCCATTAAGAGAGTCAGGAAGTAGAGTATTTGACTCTGAAACTAGATGTCAAAGCCACGCCTAGCCCAGTCCGGCAGAGCTGAGACAGAGTGGAACTGGAGAAGAAATAATATACTGATAGACTTTCAAAAATCCTAGCTGAAAAATCACCAAGTTGGAATCTTTAGAAAAAATGTTCTCACTGCAAATCTGTACCCCACCCCCAATAGAATCCTCATAAAATGGACCAGAAGAGGGAAAAAATTAATGGCTGGCAGGGTCTGTACAGGAACTCTCTGTACTATCTTTGTAATTTTTCTGTAAATCTAAAACTATCCTAAAATAAAGTTAACTAAAATTAATGGTTTGTCATAGTTTTCTCTACAAAGAATACTAGGAAAAGAGTAGTCTTGGGTATAAATTCCAACTCTGCTCCTACTAGCGATGAAGTTGTGGATGAGGTACCCGACCTTTCTAAGCTTCAGTTTCTTCATCTATAAAATGGAGACGACAGTTTTAACCACAAAACGTTGTACAGGTTAAATAAGATGCTGCACGCAAAGGACTCACCACACTGCCAAAGTGCTATCGTCTGGGCAGTAGCAGTTTCTCAGTCCAGTCAGCCTTCGCCTTGGGCTCTTAGCAACTGCGGTGGGAGGACCTGCGCCCACTCCACAGCCCTACCTGTCTTTATGATTTACAGTCTCTTCCACACACGACATTACACTTTAAGCCCACAGTAATCACCCAAAGGGCTGAAGGCCGCCTTACAGCAAGTCCCAACTAGTGAAAGCACACCTTTGTTGACAGAAGCATGATCTGCTTCCTGCTTTCCCTTCCTCCAATAGGATCCAGTGTCACTGCCATGAGCTCAATTACTTTCCTGAGGTTTTCAGGGGTCAACCAGAAGGAAAGCCAGAGGTTGACGGGAGTTGAGCTTCCGGCATGATTAGCTGTCCACAGCCAGTGGGGGTGGGGGTGGGGGGACAGGAAGTATGCTCTCAAAGTTGCCACAAAAGATTCTATACCCTCAGCAGCACTACTACCACCACCACCCACACCCTTCCCTGCACCCACCTTGGCCCCACACGTAGCTGGGCATAAAAACCGCAAACCCACAAAGTCAATGGGCACAGCAAGTTCCCCAAAGCCAAGAGAGAAGCCCCAAGGCTGGGCATGAAGTTGCCACCAAAACCTGGAGCCAGATTCTTGAGCCTCAGCTACCCTGCGTTAACCATGTGTTAACCATTTCTCCTAAAGGAAGACTGAAGTGAGGGGGACAGTGGACAAGGGCTCCATCCTGGTCTTATAAGTGGATGGGCTAAAGGCCAAAGAAGAACGAATCAGGTCAAGAAAAGTATGGCTCTGATGTCACATTATCTCTCTGAAAATCACTTACAAGGATACCAGATCCTTAAAACACTCTCCTAACCAAAAGAGAAGTCCAATCTCACCCTGAAAATTTAGTGTCCAAATAAGGGAGCAGCCAGTGCTAGAAGTCAGCCTGTTCCAACTTTGAAAAGCCCTGTGACAGAAGCAGTTCCCAGGCTTAGGATTCCACTGACAGGTTGTAACCCCTCAAAGCACTAATGGGCACATTCTAATGGCTAATTTCTCTGACCTTCCAGATGGCTGGATTGGGGACACACCCCAGCCGGGCCCAAGGACATTAGTTTCTGGCACAGAATATGCAAAAGCTCAGCAGCCCAACCAAGCCAGATAACCACCCCAGCTCCAGCTTCAAGGACAAGTTTTGGGAAGCAGAGCTCAGGAAGAAGATGTCCTTGGAGCTATTTCTTATTTAACCAAATAAGAGCCAAACATAGCCAAATATGAAGAACTAAGGATGCCGTCTTTTGTGCAATTTTTCTTCAGCCTACCGCTTCATACTTCATTTACCACAGTGATAGTCTCTGATTATATATAGAGTACTTTATCAAGTGCCAGCCCATGGGAGGCACTAAATAAATGTGAAGTAGTACTGTCATCATTATTAGTTTGCTTTATTCTTCCATCTCCAGTCCTCCCTGCTCATAAATGACAGACTCAGCATTCTGGAACACCGATATGTCATTCATTCCTCTGGGATCCGTACCTGCCAATCACAACAGATCCAGATTCCTCCAGTTCTTCCAGAAACTTGTCGAATACTATCAACCAGTCTCGCTTCCCTCTTCCTCCTCCTTCTTCTTCAACCATCCTCCATCCTACTACCACACCCTTCATTCCCCTCCACACAAAGACACATAGGACACACACAAACGCACTTCTCTCTCCAGACAAGCCACTTCCTACTCCAAAAATGTCCATTTCTGCCTCCATGTTTTTGTGCTCAAACCATTTCCAGCCTAGAGCACTCTCCTTCCTCTCTGCTTATCCAAATCCCATCTGTGCTCCAAGGCCAGTCTAAGTCCCTCTTAAACTTAGGTTAGGAAACCATCTGATCCACAAACAATGACCAAGTGCTTCCTCTGTGCCAGGCACTAGGCCAGACACTGAGGACACAGTAAAAAGACAACGGCAGTTCTATGGGCTCCTAAATGATGGGAGGGACTTTAACATGATCCTCCCTGCTCACCTGAAACACAGATAGGGGAGACGACTATCAGATCTCACAGGAAGCTTGTTGTGACACTTGTGGGGGCTGAGGTGGGTGTGGGAGAAGTCCAGTTGGATGAGGTCTCCTTGCCTCTCCTTCAGCTTCCCAAGAAGTCACCCTAGCCTGGTGTTTAGAACATATTCTGTTACAAGAACCATCATTCTCGGCCCAACTCGAAGAACAGTGCCTGCTGCCCTGCTTTAGTGTTTTATTAGCTTCATAACTAGGCGGGGTCCAACCCCATTGAATAATAGCCCTAGTCAACTACTCCTCCTAAGGACCAAGCACAGGGCCTCACACTCCTGCCCTGAGCCATAGAACAGAGAGAAAATGACCAACACTTTCCTCGGGAGTTCCCAGACTTTGTGCCACCAAGACTGCACGGATGATTGAGGTCACATGGGAGGTGACTCCCTTAAGCCTCTCCAGGGAAATATGCAATTCTCGGACCCTAATAGTAACTCCAATCTTCTCTCTCCTAGTCAGGAAAGGTTATCAGAATATGAGTCAGGTTGCTATTATTATAGGGATAATCTCACATACCTCCTAAATTAAAAAAAAAAAAAAATAGGTAACCCATTAACATGTACCTTGGTCCTTTAGCTCCTTTAGTAACAAACGTAGTAACTGTGACATATCATGGGACATATCAGCCAACACACTTCCTTTTTTACCCCTGAATCAGAAACGGAAGAGATGCTCCAGATGTAATCTTAGATACCTTTGAGATCCAGGAGAGAAAAAAGAGAGAACACCTAACCTGTCCCTATTTACATTCGCAGCAATGGAGACTCGCAGTCTTCCTCATCACAATCTACCTGAATAAGCTCATCTCGCATGAGATGCAACTGTTACTTCTTATAGCACTAACTATTCTGCCTCTTGCTAGTAAGACCATCCTTCTCAGTGAGGCTAAATCAGTCTCAATCCATACTAAGAAAGCTCACATCTTTCAGGAGCTTATTCAAATCACCATCATGTGTAGATGTGCACACCTCGGGAGCTTTTATAGGTCAGGATCACCAGAAAGGTCACAGCTGTTACTGACCAATGCACACCACGCATGAGCACTAAAAGGGATGAATGACCAAAGCCTTAAAGAAAGGGCAGGAAAGAAGGAGAAAAGGTGCCATTAGCCCTCAGATTACTGGCCTCTAGCTTGGAGGAGTATGTGCCTGAGCAAAGCTTCGCATCCACTGAAACAAGCACCTAGTCTTTGAAACCTGTAGCATCTAGACCATATCATCTCCTACACGACCACCTAGGCTGCCCTTACTCAGCTATCTCTAACAGCAGTCCTATCTCCAAAGGCAGGAGGGAGGACCCAGGGCTCACTAAGTATCCTCAGAGGATCAGCTACACATTTGCAGTTCTCTTCCACCTCAGCCCCCGCCTGCCCGACAACTCAAATTTTCAGTCTTCGCATATGTGTCTATGTGCCTGTGTGTCTGTGTTTTATTTAAACTATCCATGTCTGTTGTTAGCAACCGAAACAAAGTACTTTAAGGCAGAAAAGGCAAGTCAGCCAACTGGCTTGCTGCTCCCTGTCCTGCTTCCAGCTCAGGCAACAGACTGGTAAAGGATGTATCAAGCTCCAATGTCTCGTGTGTGCCTACAGCTCCATGTACTAGGGGAACGGGCATGGTCAGGGCCGTGTGGGCCTCAGCCACCAGCCCACCCTCTTCTGCCCTGAAGGCCACATCCTGTACTCCTCATTCCTTCAACTGCCTGGGTGCTGACCACTATTAAAAGGCAGAGCTTCAAAAGCCAGATTTCAGGAAACCCGCCCTCCTCCCCTGTACACTAGGAGATTGTAAAAACGATCTCCCCATACCCAGACTCTGGGAGAACCAGCTCAAGGCTTTTACCTTCATATTCTTTCCCATTTTCAATTATTCTGCTTCTGATAATCTTCCAAGTTCTAGTATCAGGCTCCTCAATAAAATCAATAGTAATTACTGATCACTGCTTTGTGTTTAGCAGAGAGAACAAAACATGAGATGTGGTTCTTGCATTCAAGGAGCTCACAGACTAACTTAGTGAAACGAGATGCAATAGGAAATAATTCGAATGTGAGATACAGACTAAAAGTACTCTAAAGCATAATGGGTAGGAGTGGAGGAGCTGAAGTAGCTCAGAAGAGGATTTCCGTGGGAGAGGAAATGCGAGCCAGACCTTCAAGACAAACAGTAGTTGGACAGAATGAGACAGGAGGCTTTCGAGATGAAGAGTCAGACTATGACTCAAAGTCCCAGGGCTGGAAGAATGGCGAGTATCACGCCCATAGTGTTTTCCCATATCCACTGACGCTCGGCCCTGGGAGGTAAGGAGGAAAGAGATTGGCCTGATGTGACGAAAATAAAACCCTCACCTCAGGGTCACCACGTTCTCCAGTCCCTCTGCTCCCACCTCTGCCAAGAGCATTCTCAGTGTTTCCTTTTCCCGTACTACTGTGAAATCCTCTCCCCTACACTGCACAGAATGTAGCCAGCCTAACTCCCTAAACTTGAAAACACCCTGATGGAAATCATGGTACTCAAAGATTTTGCTCCCACAATAGGACAAGCTTCATGCTCTCCCAACTGCAATGTGGATCAGAAGCTTGGTCTATTCCGTTGGGCCAGGTCAAGCTAAGTCTGATTCTTTACTCACTAGAGCAGGCAAAGGGGTATAAAACTTTAAGTACAGTCTCTGTTAAACCAAGTCAACAGTCTCTCCTCCATCCATTCACACACGCGATCATCGTGCATTCAACTAATATACACCGAACACCGACCAAGAGTAAACTAATGTTCTTAGTGCTGGATGGGACACCCAAATACATCCAGCATGGGTCCATCCTCAAAGAGCTCACATTCTAGTAAGGTGGATACAATATACGTATAACAAATGCTATTTTGAGTGTCATTGGAGAGATGCCATTAGAGAGCTGAAACGCTGTGGACTCAGGTAGAGGGAGGTTACTTCCAACCAAAGAAGCAGGAATGTTTCATAGAGAAGGCTGCCTTTGCTCTGGGCCTAGAAGATCAAATAACAAAAAGAAGAAAGGAGCTATGGTGGGCAGACAGAAATACATGAGCAGAGTCTTGGATGCAGAAAAGTAGAAGACAAATGAAGAGCACAATGTTCAGTCTAATAGGAGTTTAACTGGAAGTAGACGAGGGAGGAGAATTGGAAAGACAGAGAAATGTCAGCTTTTAGAGGCCTGTGAGAGTCAAATTAAGGATCTTATCTTTTCTCGGGGAAATCATAGACATTTTCTGAGGAAGGAATGATGGGTCAGGAACTATGCTTCTGAAAGATAAAGCGGTCCTCAGAAATTCTAAGAGCTATAGCAGAAAAATTTGATCATACAGTCTACCAGGACTGAAAATCATAGGAAGGATAAGAGAAGGAGGGGACTCAGGTTATCAAGTACCTGACTGAATTGTTGTCTTTGAGATCCAGGCTGAATAAGGAAATAAGTGGGCAGTCCCTAGTGTAGTGAAAAGGCTGTATGAGCAGGGAAAGGTCAGAGAACCAGCTGTCAGGAGCAGGCAATGAAGAAGTAGGAGGTATAAACATTCAGGAGATTGGGGATTTCAAAGTTTAGGGTCCTGAAAATGGAATAGCTCCAAGTGATGAGGCCAAGGGTATGGCCATGCTACGAGTATCTTAAGAGGAATTAAGATGAAGTCCTTAGAGTTGAACAGATTGAGGGACTGTGAAACCGAAGCATTGAAGGATTCTCAGTATAAGTTCTCAAGTCTCTAATTATGCTAGAAAGGGACATATGAAGAAAGCTGTAAGCAATTAACATGGAACTCAAGAAGGAGTCAGCAACAAGAACAAGGAGAGGAGATATATGTGAAGGGAGAGACTGACTTCAAATGGGAAAGGTTGCCAGGCAGGGCTAGAAACAGGGTCAGGTGAGACAGAGTGAATGTCGAGGGGAGGAGATGAAGTTGCTTCATTAGAGAAAGATCACAGGAAAGTGAGATCTTCAGGAAAAAGCCAGGTTTCAGTTACTTAAAGAAAAGGTAGAAAACAAGAGGCGATATGACTTTTTGTCTATCAGATCAGGCAATATGATAAAACTATTCCCAGAATCAGGCAGGGTTTGGCGAATGGGGCACTCTCATACACTAGTGGAGGCACTACAGGCCAGCACAACTTTTCTAGAGGACAATTTGGGAATATATATATATTAGCAGTATGTATTTCAAAAGCTTTGAAAAATACATGCTCACAATGATACTCTGCACAAAGTAAAAAGACAAGCCACAGGCAGGAAGAAAATAACTGCGAAGTACATAACTGACAAATGATTTAAAATCAGAATATATTGAGAACTTTGAACATCAATAGGAAAAAGATAACCAAACAGAAAAACAGGTAAAAGGTATGAACAGATGATTCAAAGAAAAAAAAACCCAAATAATCAATCACATATGAAACAATGCTTAATCTCTCTGGGAAATCAAGAAAATGAAAATTAAAGCAACGAGACAGAATTTCCTGTTCATCAGACAGGAAAATACTGAGAAGTCTGGATCTCCAAGCGTTAGCAAAAATTTGGGGAAATGAAAATCCATAATCACTGCTGGTAAATACATACAGCCTTTACAGAGAACAATGTGGTATGACCTAGTAAAACTAGAGAACAGGTACCTCACTACAGATACCTACTGTACATAAACTCCTGCACATTCCTTGTACAAGGATGTCCATCACATCACTGTTTGTAATACACAAAATATAGAAATACTTTAACCATCTCTCACTATCATACAATGGTGCATCATATACCAATTAAATTGAATGATTTTATATATGCATACTTTTCAAAGATGACATTGCGTAAAACAAACCAACCTGCAAAAGGCTGAATGCAGGAATGGTGTCATGTGTACAATATTTTAAAACACATAATACTACACATTAGCTATGGACACACATACATAAAAGAATAAGATACGCATGGTGAGGAGGCATATCAATTTCAGGAAGAAAGGATTAGGGAAAGCTTTAGTCATATCTGTCATATTTAAAAGATCTTATTAAAACAAAAGCTCTGAAGCAAATACGGTAAAATGCTAGTATTTATTAAATTGGGGTAATGGGTATATAGGTTTTTATTACCTCGATTTTTTCTTTCTATATAGTTAGAAGATATTATTAAATAATTTAAATACATTACATGCCTCTTGATCCACCAATTCCATTTCTAGAAATTGATCCTGAAGGTATACTCATACATGTAGAGATAGATGTAAACATATATAAATATTTACCACCACATAGCTTTTAATGACAAAATAATGGAAACAACTCAAAGGCCATCATTAGATTAATTAAATGATTCATCCATACAATGGAATTCTATGCAGCATTAAACACTACAAAGTAGCTCTATATGTATTGTATGTGGAAGATATCTGTATACTATTATTAGTCAAAAAAGCATCACAAAACAATGCTATGTTTGTATATTTTTAAAAGCATATCTAGAACATCTATGAAAAAACATTCAAAAGGATATATACCAAAAAATTAACAGTAATTATGCTATCTCTAGTAGATAAATAATATGTGATTTTTACTTTCTTCTTCATAGTTTTTTATGTACAAATATTCTGCAATGAGCATGTATTTCTTTTATTGTTAAAAAGATAGCCAGTTAATTTTGCACAAATAATAAAAACAGGAAATAAGAGCAAGCTGGTTGGCCAATAGCAGTAGGGTTTTACCTGGAATAATGCAAGAAGTTAGCAGAAAAAAGATGCTGCAGAGAGAAGTATAACAAAAATTCCACAAACATGAAAGAGCGCAGGGCTTAGAGGTTTTCACGTAGGGTGAGAAACTTCAGAAACAAGACAAAGGCAGCAAGAGGGAGAAGGTCAGCTGGGGATAGCTGTCCATAGTGAAGGGCAGAGAGTACAAGTCAGAGAGAACGCAGTTCTGCAATTCCACACAAAATGTTAATAATAATTCATACGCCATTACACATTCTGAACCTGCCATGGAGACCAGCTTCTTCTGGTGAAGCCTGAGTGATAGAAAGTAGACTCTGGTTAAGCTTCCAGGTATGAAGTCCAACATAAGAACAGCCCCCAGGGGAGTGGACTTTTCAGCTCAAACTATTTTTCCTTTATTCAACTCTCCCCTCACAACCCCCACCCCTCATACACCTTCAGAAGCCCTAAGGAAATGTCAGTCACGACTGAACTATCTGTGATAAGGAGGGTGACTGAGGCAACCAAAGCCACGCCTCATCTACAGTGGCCTTGGTCTCATCTGCATAATCAGCAATTCCATTTCTCTAGAATGAGTGAGATAAAGGCTAGAGAAGCTCAAGGAACAGAGTGAGAAAAGAGGGCTGGCAAAGCAAGGTGGTAATCACAAGCAAGGCTTGCATTTAGGCAAATGTGAAACGTCTAAAAGCTAAAACCAATCAAGGAAATATTGGCTGTGTGGCATCTGCGAACCAGCACAGACGTTCTCTTGGCATGTGTATCTTCCTTCTGGGATGGTACCCGCTACCATACCAGCCCCCAGAAGGCTGAGTAGTTGTTAAGAAAGCATAGGAAGGTACACCATCTGAGATTCCACAGGTATCCCCTGAAATTTAGCCATTCTTTGTACTTTCAGACTATGGATCTCTTCCAGAGAGTCAGCTGCCTGCATTTCCACAAGCACTCAGCTTCACCCCCGGACCCCAAAGCCTGAATATGCCCTGTGTCAGTGAAAAACCACCACCAGTTTTTCTTTACATTAAACATTGACCGTGATCATGGCAATTTTTCCTATTTCCTAAGACCACTGCCGCAAAGAGGAATAGGTACAAGAGGACAAAAGCACACACATGTAAATTCTTCATTGGCTCAAATTCCCCTCATTCTACTTGCCTCTGACCAACAAGGATGACAGAGAGCAAGGGGCACTTCCGCGATTTGAAGACAGTCACCTGCCTGCCCTGTTGCTGTTCTCCGCCCTCTGGAAGACACCCACTTCCAACTAGGATCTCCTCAATCACGCTAATCTCATAACCTGTTATCTAGAAGTGATGATGGTCATTTTCAGATCAGAAACAGTCATACTAGATAAAGCAAATCCCTGCCTGGTATTTATGACCCGAGAGATGGAAGAGAAGAGAGGGGAAGAATGCAATGGGTTTGTTCACGAAGATCTCTCAACAGTGAGTCAGCCTTCCATTTGTAATTGGAGGAAAAGTCCAATACGTGGTACTTTAGAGGGAATTAAACATTTGGTCAATCCCCTTCCTCCCAGGGATATTATAAAGTTTAAACAAAATGCGTAATGTTTTTAATGCAATCAAGAGCACACGTTACACAACTCTAACTTTCTAGTAGGAAATCTACAGACCTGCTTTCAGTTGGAAATACAGAATACAGAGTAAAGAATATTGAACTATTGCTGTCCAACTCTTACAAAATCCCAATTTAAAAAAAAAAAAAGGTGGTATTTAAAGAAGACCGTCTAAGGAGTGTGATAAACATCCATGCCCCTGGGTATTTTAAGCTCCATTTTCCTATCAGATCACTGGAAAGCTATATAGATAGATCATTAGCTTAGAACCTCACAGGGTGGCTTTCACTGAATTGCAAGGTCATGTAATACATTTGTATTTTATTAGCAGTCACCATAAGAGACCTATAAGAAATTGAAATCGCATAAGCATTTGTTGTAAAAATGGTAAAGAAATGTCCCTGTAGCTGTAAAAACAAGAAAAAAGTAGATAAAACATAACTCCCGATTTATTTATTTTTTTCTTGTAAGGATTACTATCTATGATATCATTCAACATCTCCAACAAAGATATCCATATAAGAAATCTTACTAAAATATAAAACTAAAAAAACAAAATGACTGTCTTGAGAAAATGGTATTTCCTCCTTCCTAAATGTAAGGTTATCAGGTTAGTTTCCTAGACTACCAAGGAACTCAGACTCAAAGTTCAAGGCCATTCATAGAAACCATCTTAATTAACAAGATTAAAACATGTGCATGCTCTTTTCTTTGTTGTTGATGATCTGTTTCTCTGTTATTAACATGAATAATCCTCCCTTTACCAGTTATCTACTGTCTACCAAGCATTGTTCCCAGGTGTTAATTATGTTAATTCATTTACTGATCTAACTATATCCTATGAGGTAAATGTTATCGATTCTATTTTACCTATTAAGAAAACTAAAACCTAAGGTCATACAGCTAGTAAAAGGAAAAGCCAGAATTCAAACTTGGTCTGACTTTGGAGTTCCTGTTCCTTCCACTCAGTAAGGTCAGGTATTGTCTTTATTATGTTACCTCAGTTCTTCTGAAAAGACCAATGAAATAATGTATCTAAAATTTTTATATGTTGTGCTATTATTCGTATGTAAATAACCATCATTATCCTTCACAAAGAGATGCAAAAAGCAGAGCTGACATTTCTGCTTACACGCACACACACATGCACACTAGCAAAGTCAGCAGGAAATGAACTCCAAATACGACCTAACAAAAACACTTTTCTCTCAACATTAAAACTCATAAAACCTTGTAAGTGTGTGGGTCAGTCACTCCCTTAAACATAGGTGTTTGGGGAGGTAGTGAAAAATCATCCCACCTCCCGACTCTACTAGGTACAGACTTTGCTTGCTTGGGAATCAAGCGGATGCTGGCATTAACCTAAATAGGCCTTCTTTTCTCCCAACTCTCCTTTAAACTCTTCCCCTTCAGTGATGATCATCCCAAACATATTATTTCAAGAAATATCTTGAGAGGAGGAATTATCATTTCAAGTTTTCATTTCTGGTTCATTCACACGTCCATGACTTTAGTTCAGTTCTTCAAAACTCCAAAACCTACAATGTGCTTCTTTTCTATAAGCTTAATGACTATGACCCAGGAGAGAAATATATGCCTTCCCCGGTATTTCAGAGACAAAGTTCAGAATAGACAAGGTCAGAAAAGGGGACACTCCATCTCTCGTCCCAAGACATCAATGGCTTTCTGTAAGTTTAAGAGGCAAGTGGTCACCAGTGGCAAGAAATGATAGGAGTTCTCTGGACCAGGCAGCATCCAGGGACAGGCACCCCTGCTACCTGCCCCTACCCAAAGCCTGTAAGCAACGTGTCAAGAATGCAACACAAGTCCTCACAAAGATTAGCTAGCAAAACAAACCTCAATCAAAAAGGCATCTGGGGCTACTACAGTGAGCAGGGACTCCCCGGCCAATTCCTGCAATACTGGCACCACTTAGGTGGTCAAGCGTGTCTCCCCTAGAAGGTTCCTGCAATCAGCCGCCCACATACCACAATTCTGTTCCCGCTCAGCACTAATCCTTTACCGCATCAGTTTCTACCCATTCCAACTGGTGGACAGCAATGTCTACCAGGGCACCACAGGCTTAAAAGCTGTTTAAAATGTCTTGTATTTTTTTCACCTTGCCTTTTCCCACCACTGACTGCTCCCAACCTATTCCATAGTGATACTGCTCTGCTGTAGAGCAACTACCCCACATCTGCAGACCCCTGTTGGGCGTGTACACCATCTCCTAACACACATCCCCGCCCTAACACACACCAGGCTCTCCCTGATGGCTCCCTCTTCACCCTGGCATCTTCGATACTCGGGTGGATGTATCTGCTCCAAACCCTGGTCTCACAATTGATTCCCTGACCTTAATGGTACTTTAGTCATCCATACCTATGGACAAACTTTGGACCTTATCATTGCCTAAGACTGCATATCTCAATCTTGTCCTCTAAAATCCTACGCCCTGACCACAATCTCCCCATCCGACTCTCTCTCCCGACCATTTACCACCCAGGAGCTGCTCTCTGACCTTGACTCTGACCTTTGCTTGAGCCCTCCTCCTTTTTCCTAGTTTACATCAGCCACCACCTTTCTGTCCTTCCAGGTAAGAGTCCACAATCCATCGCACCTTCAAATCCCCAGCCCTTTTCTCCTTCTGCTGTACCTACCCGTAAAGCCCTAACTCTGGATCAGTTCGATCATCAGTATACTCCATTTCCTTCATGAGGGCAACTAAAAATTGCTGGTCAGAAATCGACACATTTAAAACACGTCTAAAAGGTTTTTTAGAGATACAATCTGAAGTGATTACAGATGAAATGGTATGATGCCCGGAATTTGCTTCCAAAAATGCAGTGAAGAAGGTGTGGCAGTGGACAAGGATAGAGATAAAACAAGCTGGTCCACGAGCTGGTAATAGCTGAAGCTGGATGATGGATATAATGGTGTTCATCTTCTATTCACTCTACTTTTGTGAATGTTTAACATTTCCCATAAAAAAAAAAAAAGTTTAAAAAATAAAACCACTTAAGTGAAAGATTGATGGGGAACAGTGCCAAAGGTCACCCACAGATTTAAAATGAAAACTATAATTTTACAATGGAGAAATTTGGTTGGCACTACTTTAAGCAGCGACCAAACTTAGTATCAATAATAGTGGGAAAACCAGACATTATGTGCCTCTGGTGTGCTGCATCATTCATAAAGGGTTTTTCCACGTCTCCTCAAAAAATGCTTAACCTAAATCTAAGTTCAAAAGTGAGATGATTTAAACATTATGTTCAGGTATTAAGAGACCATGAAAATATTGTGAAGATGGTAAGCAATGAATTAAGTCTGGGAAAAACTGTCCTAACAGCATATAATTCAGGTTTCTCTGTATGACTGGTGATTTCAAAACAAGTTTGCAAATTGTTTGATAGTCTTCTCCTTGAACCAGATGGCCTTTTAACGACCTCAAGGAACAGAAGGTGGTCTATGTGAGGGAGCTGGACTTCCAAGACTAGGTTAGATAAAGGATATGCAACCTCTGCCAGTCTCTCTAAGGGCAGTGGCTTTCAGGTCCTGAGCCACCTGATAAGAAATCTAGCTACCCCTGAGGCCACCATGCTGGAGGGACCACCGGGAGTAGCAATGAGGAAGGAGGGAATGGAGTGACAGTAATACAGCTGAGGAGCTCCAGCTGCTTGAGTTTTCCCAACACAGATACCACACACGGGGGTGAGTGAGTCTTTTGATAATTCCAACCCCAGCCACCATATGACTAAAACTACATAAGAAGACCCCAAGTAAGAACCCCTAAAACTGTGAGAGATAATAAAGTTGTTGTTGTTGAAACACCCATTATGTTTTGGAGTGATGTAGTATGTAGAACAATAATAGATCCAGCCTTTCAAAAGCTAATCCCTGAGACCTGTCTCTAGTCACACACTGACACTGGTCATTCTGAGTTACTATGCACAGCAAAAATAACCAAAGGGTAGTTATGTGCACATAACTGCACATGTTGCTTCACTCTTGTCTTTGTACATGCTAATCCCTCTGCCTGGAATGCCCCTCCCTGCTTTGTCCACTTAGAAAATAACCATCCGTCATGGCCAAAGGTACGAACTTAAAAAAAAAAAAATATTCCTCTTTCAAAATCTGAACTGGCACTTCACAATTTCCTCTGTGAAACCCTGCCTTCATCTTCCTCACCCTCTTCCCACCAGTGACTGAATTAATCCTTTCCTCCCAGTGCCACTTGTACGGCGGCATAAGTCACACTACAGGGTACTGACCTTTTATATGCTCTGCTCACTAAATTACCAAGTTCCTTAAAGGTAGGGACTTCATGTCCATAAGCAGCTGGTCTGACAAGGGGCCTAATGAATGCTTGCAGATCTGCAGTACTTTCTCCTTCTGCTTCCTTATTTAGCTTATTTCCGCTAAAAACATTTCCATCCAAACTACTGGCTGACAAGAACAGAAATGATGTCAGGTCAACGGTGCTCTCCTCAGTCTCTCAAACCCTAATTTTCAGTTCCAGGATTTCTCTCACTCTGACCCTTGAATAAGGCTTTATTTTCTGGGTTCACAACCCGTAGCACAACCCTCAGGAGCCACAACCCTAGGTTGATCCATCACTAAAAGCTGACTTTTAAAATACAATTAGGTGGGACTTAGTAGTTTACTGTCGAGAATATAAGTGGGCCCTCAATAAACAATATTCCTCTTTCTTCTCTCACTTCAAAAATATTCCTTAATCTGTCTTCCAAACAGATTAAGAAATGTCTTCACACTTCTTCCTGCTGCTCCCCTCCCTCAGAGTCACACCTTCCTTCAGACTTTGGCTTTGAATCTGCTCAGCACCAAACCACGCATCTTTAACATGCAATTGCCTCCCTGCTCCCACCTCAGCCAGGCCAAGTTCATCAAACCAGGTATAATCTGAGAGAGAGGCTTTTATGTGACAATATCTACGTCGAGTGTGTCAATACAATTACACATAGGATTTACTGTAGTTTTTCAGAAAGAGAGTGATGCAATTATCCCCGAACATTAAGGGAATCTGGCTGTATCTTAAAGGAATAACAGAAAATGAAAAACAGGACTGGGAATCAGAAGACTTGGGCACAATTTCTACATCTGCTTCTTTCGCTAAAGGCTTTTTTTTTTTTTTTTCCTTTGGTAAACTGAGTCAGAAATGTTCCTCTATAAATGCTGCAGGAAATGTTTTTAATGGTTATGGTACATACTAAATAAGCAATATAACAAGAATTTCAATATAGACAGCCTCGCTCACTAAAAATACTAAAGTGGACAGAAGTTTACAAATTTATCTGAAGAGCAAATTAATAGGGAAAAGGTGATTTTGGTTTTTATCAATTATGAACTTACAGTTCAAATGTAAAAGTTGGAACCATAAAAACATGAATGAATGATTTTTATAATTTTGATGAGTGAAATTTTTTCAAAGTATAACAAAATCCAACTCAAAAGCAATGAAAGAGGAAAAAAGCTATCAAGAAAAACACATATTTGCCTACATTAAAATTTAAAACATGTGAAAGGCAAATAATGAGCATAAACACAGTCAAAATTTAAAAGGCAACAAACCAGGGAAAATATATCATTAACACATAAGGCAAAGAGTTCTAATGTAATATTATATAAAAGCTCTTACAAACCTATAAGAAAAAATAATGACCAAACGGAAAAGTGAACAAAGTATTTGAACAAAAAAATTCACATAAAAATATGCACAACTGCCAGTGAGCATAAAAGGTGTTCGATTTCACTCTTAAAGAAATCCTAAATAAAATAACAATAAGAAATCCTTTTCGGCTATCAGATTGGCAAAGATTAATATAACACCCACACTGACGAGGGTGTGGTGGAAACAGGTATCCATATTTATTCATGATGTGAACAAAACTGGCGCAAAGTCTTTGGAAAGCAGTTTGGCAATGCTTATTAACACTCTATAAATGAGTATAGCCTTTGATCGGCAAATCTGCCCTTCCAGGAATTTTGCCTAAGGTAACACAAGTAGTAGAACGCTTGGGCAAAGACAGCTTGTATACTGCTGTTTACTGCAGCACTGTTTATTAAAATTTTTAAAAAAAAAAACCTGTAAATAACTCAGATGTCCATTGATAGGGCTTGGTTAAAGTGTGATTCACTCACCCGACGAAACACAATACTGCTGTTAAAAGTAACGTACTGACATGGAAAAATAGCCTAGGTAAATTATCAAGGGAGAAAATTTTCCATAGAATATAATCATTTTTTATATATTTTATGTGATAAAATACATATAAAGTTTGCCATTTTCAGCATTTTTAAGTTTACAATTCAGTGGCATTAATTACATTCACAATGTTGTGCAGCGAGCACCACGATCTATTTCCAAAACTTTCTCACCACCCCCAAACAGAAACTCTATATAAGCGGTAACTCCCCCGCCCATTCTCTTCCCTCCCTAAACTCCTGGTAACCTCTAATCAACTTTCTGCCTTAATGAATTTGCCTATTACGGATATTTCATAGAAACGTAGAATATTCGTCCCTTTGTGTCTGGCTCACTTCATTTCCAAGGTTCATCAATGTTATAGCATGTAGCATGTAATCATTATATGTACCATATTTTGTTTATTCATTCATCTATGAACACTCGGGTTGTTTTCACCTTTTGGCTACTGCGAATAATACTACTATGAACATGGGCATTCCAGTGTCTGAGTTCTTGTTTCAATTCTTTTGGGTTTATACCCAGAAGTGGAATTACCGGGTCATATAGCAAGTTTTAGCTTTTTTTGAGGAACCAAAAGAATTTGGTTCCATAACAGCTGCACTATTTATATTTCCACCAGCAATGTATGAGGGTTCTAATTTCTCCACATCCTCACCAATACTTTTTATTTTCCATTTTTTGATTAGAGTATAATCTTTTCTTCTAAAAATAAAATACATGTATATGTAAATCTATTGTAGAAAAAAAAATCTATCATTACCTAACAGTTGACAATGATTATATTTCTGGGGCACTGGTTTATAGGAGAGGCTCACAGTCTGACTTATATATTTTTCTATTTTTTTAATGCTTTTAGAACAAAGGTATTGCTTTTGTTATTAAAAAAGGAAAAACACTAAAATAAAAATTAGCCCAAGTCAGTTTCATGCATGCTAATCGGAAATTATAAAGCATTACAGTTCCTGTGTTATGCAAACAGCAAGGCCCTAAATCAGCAGAAGTGAAAAGACCTGAGTCCCAGTCTTACCTTTGCCACCTCTGGCTCACCTCTAAACTCAGTTTTCTCACCTCTAAACTCTGAGGCACCTGGGACAGGATCAGAGTTCCCAACCACCACGCCAAGAATGAGTTACGGCTGAGCAGACAGTGGCTGCTTCAAGCCCTGGAACAGCACTGGGGCTCAGTGCCACCAATAGCCTCCTCCTTTTACCCCAATGTGCCTTACAAATATTATCACTTCCTTAGGGAAAATCTAAGAGCAACTGATCATGAAGGAGAAATGAAGATCTTCTCCCCAAGGAGAGAAGCAAGCACAAAGATTCAAGAAATGAGAACGTCAAGGAAGAGAAGGCAGCTTATATTTACTAAGCCACAGGTCCTAAAGTCAACAGTGAGGGACAGTGCCTGGGGCCATGCTGCTCTGGGAGAAGCTTCCCAAAATTACCTGCGTGGGCAGCAGACAAGTAGAAAACCTGACCTCTGTGGGAAGAGGCCCCGAGGCCTGGCTAAATGAAAGCCAGGTGAAATCCTCTCTTCCAGGTGTTCTCAGCCTATCAGCTGCCAACAGCGGACTTTGTCCTTGAAATTCAACTCTGGGGCTAAAGAAATAATCTTCCAGGCATGTCTTGTGTAAACCTGCCTAATCAACAGAACACATTCAATGCTGAGCCTGCCTGCAGTCCTGGCGTCTGCCAATCAGGAGGCTGTGCTGAAGGGCGGGGTGGGGCGGGAGTGAGTTTATCCTGGCATAAATGTCCCCTATCCTAATAGAATCAAGTGTATAAGATAGGCATGTTCCAAAAATCAAACAGCTGTATAATAGAGAGAGACAAGCACATGGCTGGAAACCTCATCTAGAAGTGATGAGATATTGTGAGAAGAGTCACGGCTCAACAGAGCCGACCAGGGGCAGGCTCTGTTGATGTTATAGGGTAAGCCACCCAAGATATTCTAAAGTATAGACATGAAATTCTGGGTTAATGAAAATGCATACCAATTAGCATCTGGCCCTTAAGCCTATATTTGGTTCCCAACCCACAGCAGCAGCACTTAGAAGCTTGTTTAAAAAATGCAGATCCTCAGGCCTCACTTCAGAACTATTGAATTGGAAATAAGCTCTGCAGGTGAGTTTGGGGGACGCTCAAGTCAGAGAACCACCGGTCTAAGGCTCCAGAGAACTCTACAACCTGGAGTTCAGCTCCCCTTATGTTCTTCCCTTATATTCTGTTTTAAATGTATTTTGAGGGACTGGAATATCACATCTTAGTTACACTCGATAAGATAAATATCCTCCCACTCCAATTCTGTCTTCTGCAGGGTTGCATAGGTTTCTTTTCTACCAACCAAATCCAGTTGTGTTCCTTTGCCGCTTTCAAATGACGATTCCTCAATTGCTGAAGGCTTCAGGCCCTTCGAGATCTGACCTTGACCAATCTTTTCAGCCTCACCCCCTAACTCATCTATGTGTTCCTGCTCATGATGAGTAACCATCTACTGTCTGCTGAGTGAATCCGTGCTAAAGATAAAAACACTGTCTTAGGAATCTTTCCTAACCACATACCTTTTCCTTCAGAAGCTAAGTAGTTACTAAAACAGAGAGGGATAGGGAAGACAGGAAAATAGAATCCCACTACTTACCAAAGAAATTCCTCTGGGTGTCAGGAATCTCCGTTAAATCTGAAATTCCATCTCACCCTGCTCTGCCCACCACAAGCGATCCATCTAAGCTGGCTGACTAGGCTGAGCACAGATCTCCTGAACACAGAGGAATGAGATTTCATAAACACCCTACATATTTTCATTTCAGAATCCTGACCCTTGATTTATAGAATCCAAACAGGATCAGTCCCTTAAAAAGAAATATCCACTAACAGGAAATGGTCAATGTTCAATTTCCAGCAAGTGAAAAGTTGTGGCCTGATAAATTTTTTTCCTCAAATATTTCCAACAAACTTGGAGACCCTACAAGAGACCTGTAAACCAGGAAATCAGAGTTTATTTACAAATGCTACTTTACTGACAAATTCTTTAAATCCAAAAACAAATTCCATCTTCTTACTGTCTAAAATAGGAGGAATCATAATCTGAGACATCTCACTGCTTGTGGAGCCTTAATGAGAAAGACCATCACACTTCCTACCCAAATCAAGAGAGATGATTCAGGTTGCCTATTCCCAAGTTCTACCACACACACCTACCCTCCCCAGCTTTGGACATGAATGGGCATTCTCAGTATTTAACCAAGAACTCTTTTCAGAGAAAGCTGGCAGAGTGGGGGTGGGGTGGGGGCCTCATTCAACTCCACAAACATCTAAAATCTATCCTAGTTTCCAATGGCTAGAAAGGAGAACATGCAGTAAACAACACATAACAATTCAGGAAAAAATGCTCTTTAAATATTTTAGGTAACTAAGAGGAGATGCATTGGGCACACCAATTACAGTGGGAGTATAGAAAGAGCATGTCCTTTGGAATCATACAGATGTAGATTTGGATTTTAAGCAATTTGGGTACTCTGAGTTCCTCATCTGTAGACATCAGAACAACAAATTCGCTCAGATTGTTGTAAGAATTTAATATGATAATCAAGTGAAAATGCCTAGTCTAACACAATGCCTGGAATAGAGTAAGGATTCTCCTAATGATAAACCACAAACCTAAAATCTACAGATATTTTTAAATCACATATTGCTTGATCCCAAGAAATATGCAGAACTGAATTATATCTATTCAATTTCCTTCAGCTACGTGCCTATCCCCATTCCTGATCTATTTCTCCCATATTCTTTTTCTTTATTCTTCTCAATCAAATTCAACATTCCTCTCAAATTTTGGCACCTTATCCCTAATAGTACCACAGATCTAGAATATACACCCCTCATATTGGTTCTCCAAACTCTTTACTGCAGCCGAAAGGCTCTGCCTGAACTAGCCTCTACCAACATCTTACACATCCTGGGGTTCCCTATATTCTAACAATGACGACTCTATGTTCTTCTTTTTCAACATGCCGAGCTCTTTCCTCCCTCAGGGGCTCTGCCTTTGCTGTTACCTCTTTCATCCAGGCACTTCCCCGAAATCTGCACATTCCCGGCTTCTTCTCATCCTTGAACTTGCAGCTCTAAAGTCATATTCTCAGAGAGGCCTTCTCTAACTTCTCTTTTGAAAATAGCTTTTAAGTTCCTGTTACTCTCTCTCTCTCTTTGACATCATCATTATTTCTTTCATAGCTCATATCACTATCTTTATCATACTTCTGAGTTCTTTTACTTGTTTACTGACTGCTCTCCCACTATACTTTAAGCTCCATGACACAAGGACTTTGCTGTCTTAGTGATCTCTACATCCCCAGCATTTAGAACAGTGCCTAGAACAGAATGGATACTCGATAAATATATATGGAATGAATAAATAAATTCAAACAGTTTCTAAACAAGAGAAGTATAGTTGGACACCCCTTTATTTCTCCAACTAACTGCTGGCAGTGGAAGATGGGACCTCAGGAAGACTATAAATTAAAATGAAAAAAGGATGAGGAGTAATAAACCTTAGGGGAACACAAACAGACAGTGGTCCCAGCTTCCCCAGTGACAAAACACTAACTGTTATCAGGGTCTTGGGAGGATATCACGGGTGATGCAGTCTCCATGGCACCCCCTATCACCGCCAATCTTTCTTATTGTGGCAAACTACACGTAACTCCATGGTTTTTTCCTTTAGTTTCTACAGCTTCCTAAGGCTCAACTTCTTCCAGCAAAGCTAAGTAGACATCTGACCTTAGGTGTTTTTCAAGTAAAAAAAAAAAAAAAAAAAAAGTCTATATATCATTGCTTTTGGATCCTACCTGGGTTTACCAAACAGATGTGGGTTTTGAGACTGAAAAAAAGCTTTTCTATTTCCATTCAATGAAATTTAAATAAAACAAAAATTTCCGGTTGTTCCTTGCTGATTTCTTTTTAACTTGATCCCTGCCACTTCCCTTTGGGCACTTACTCAGAGTTAACAAAACCCACTGCCCTTCTTCCCACCAGTAACCTCACAGCTGCCTCTCCGAGCACAGTTGAG
>NW_011889147.1:870719-873995 GCF_000151845.1 Pteropus vampyrus
TGACAAAACACTAACTGTTATCAGGGTCTTGGGAGGATATCACGGGTGATGCAGTCTCCATGGCACCCCCTATCACCGCCAATCTTTCTTATTGTGGCAAACTACACGTAACTCCATGGTTTTTTCCTTTAGTTTCTACAGCTTCCTAAGGCTCAACTTCTTCCAGCAAAGCTAAGTAGACATCTGACCTTAGGTGTTTTTCAAGTAAAAAAAAAAAAAAAAAAAAAGTCTATATATCATTGCTTTTGGATCCTACCTGGGTTTACCAAACAGATGTGGGTTTTGAGACTGAAAAAAAGCTTTTCTATTTCCATTCAATGAAATTTAAATAAAACAAAAATTTCCGGTTGTTCCTTGCTGATTTCTTTTTAACTTGATCCCTGCCACTTCCCTTTGGGCACTTACTCAGAGTTAACAAAACCCACTGCCCTTCTTCCCACCAGTAACCTCACAGCTGCCTCTCCGAGCACAGTTGAGCAGTAACTCAATCCTGAGCAGCAGTGATGACTCAAACTCAGAGAAACGGGAACCCAGAGAGGACAGTGTTGCCCATTCCATTTCAAAAACACCAATTTCTCTGGCAGTCTTTCCATTTATGTCTGAACCCAATGGGGCGCGTGAATCAGAGGGTTAGAAGGAAGCAAAGAAATTAAGGAACTTGAGTGCTCTCTTTCCTTTCTAGACGCCAAAGCCTCAATTCTCTGCACACAGCAGTTGAGTCAGACAAGTCACAGACTGCAAACCAAGGTCACTGCCATTGCCAAGTTCATCTCAGCTGTCCGAGGTATTTTCCTCTTGCACTCAAGCACCACACCTTTTTATAGTTGCCAGGGTCAGTCAGGTTGTTGTTACCTTTCCCTATTCACATCCACTTTGCCAAGTGACAAAGTACATACACACATGGATCTGACCTTCTTATCCTCAGATCTGTACAAGTGAGTACAAAGCCCCCTGTGTGGTTTGTACACCATGTGGTCTTCACCTCTTTAAATCACTCCTTCGGAACAGAGAGTGGGTCAAAAACTGCTAATAAACTAAATAGTACGGGGATCCTGGCACAACTCTGTGCCAAGAAAACTTGCCTCCAATAAAGAGTGTCGGGCATAGTTTTAGTAGCTGTTAAGTACCGTCAAGGCTGAGCTTCTCCTGAAGGGAGCTTACAGAAGTAAAACTGAAGAAATAAAGCATTTAGCCCTAATCTGAGAGTTTGGTCTTATAAAAAAAACAAAACAAAACAAAACAAAAAAGCAAAACACAACACAACAATCTTAAATTATAAACGACCTCACGCAAAGGGAAAATCTGTCAGGCACCTACTCCCAGGGACTCCCCATTCCACCCTAGGACCGCCTGGGTTCAACAGGCCCATAAATTGGCACTGTCGATATGACCTTTCCAGGCTATATTTCAACAAGAGATAACAACAAAGCTGAGAGCTTTGGTAGCACTCAAAGGAGATTTGAGGGACTTAAAACACACTGCTAAGTTTGGCAGCAAAAGTTCCTGTTTCTTGCAGATGGAAAAGGAAATCTCTTTATAATTATACTTGTAGATAAGATGCACCGAGCTCCTCATGCTACTCATTCTTGTTAGGAACAGATCAGAACCTCCTCATCCCAACCTATCACTCCTCTGAGAGTGGGCTGAGTGGTCACTGCTGGGGCAAGTCTCACCTGGGGCTAGGGAGTTAAACACCTCTTGGGAAGATAAAGTGCCCTGAGCTTCATGACACCACTCACTGTCTTAACCACTACCACTTGCCCAGAGATATTCGCCCCTCTTCATACCTCGCTGTCTCTGTCTCCGAGTTTACACTCTCCCTTAGCCCACTTCCCATCTTGCTCTTTTACACAGGGCTCTGCCATGTCTCTACCCCAGTGCCATACAATATACATTACTCGTCAGAGAGAGGCCTTTCAATCCAGATGCTCCTTTGGTTCAGCCAGATTCCCCCTCTGGTTTATGTCTTTCTTTACCACAGCTAGGTACAAGAGCTATGATCTATGCACTGACTGGGGGACACTTATTACTGCTCTGCTGATACTAGGTATTTGCGCACGACATAGAGGAAGGGGATATCACCTCACGTTTCTCAGCAGAATGAACCCGACAGACTAGCCACTCAGAAACAAATTCTGCTTGGCTTACAGTGGAATAATAAGTACAACTGTCCACATTACATTCAGCACTAGAAACAAGGTACTGTTCTAAGCACTTGACTCTTAGGCCTCACCACCCTCGTTTTACAGAAGAGGGCCTGGGGCATGGACAGGCTACGTAGCTTATCTGAGGTTACACGGCTAGTAAGTGGCAGAGCCAGAATTTGAACCCAACACTCTGACCCCAGAGCCCAGGCTCTAAACATTACTCTTTCATTGGATGGCTCCTCCCCTAACACACAAGTGCGTCTTTGAGCACAAATGGCTCTCTCCAAACTCTAAAGGAAGGTCTGTCAGAAAATACCGCCATTTTTCTCCACTGAGAGAAGGAAACAGTGATGACAGTATTTATTCACAGAGGTGGTCTCAGTCTGTACAGCAGAACAAATAAGTGCCCCACACATCTGTTGACCAAAATTTTCCCAGGGGTTCCAAGTGAAACCCACCTGCTTTCTTACTGACCTAGCGGGCTTTCTAGCTTACTAGGGGCTGGAGCCTCTCTGCAAGTTGTCACAGCCAAGCCCTATGCATCTAAGAACAAGTAGGCACTCTCTAAGTTATGACAACCAAGTAGAAATGCTTCCTAGAATCCAGGTAACGGGGTTAAAAAAAAAAGTTACTCAAATATTTTTTAAGCGTAAACTCTATACATTAGCCGACTTGGGAAAATAAAATGTATAAAATATTATACTTAATTTCATAGAACTTCAGGGAATCTAGCTAGAAAAACAAGTCAGAATGTCAATGAAAACACTCCAATCTCCCACTTTCTAGAAGTGGAAACTGAATCCTAGAGAAGCCAAGTCACTTCCCCAGGGTCACCCACAGAGTCATTGACAGAGCCAGCACTAAAGCTCAGATCTGCTGACTACCTGGCTGGGGCTCCTTCTACAGCTGTATGCAGGCAGAGAAATTCACAGGCCGGAGAGATCTCACAACAGCAGCTAACATTTATTGAGAGCATTTGTGCCAGGAGCTAAGCTAAGTGCTTCATATAAATTTACTCATTTAACCCTTACAACAAATCTCTGAGATGGGTAACACTACTCCCAATTTAGAGAAGACACTAAGGTTTACAGAGGTTAATTTTCCAGAGGTCCACAGATATAAGAGGAAG
>NW_011889147.1:874045-880134 GCF_000151845.1 Pteropus vampyrus
CAGCCAAGCCCTATGCATCTAAGAACAAGTAGGCACTCTCTAAGTTATGACAACCAAGTAGAAATGCTTCCTAGAATCCAGGTAACGGGGTTAAAAAAAAAAGTTACTCAAATATTTTTTAAGCATAAACTCTATACATTAGCCGACTTGGGAAAATAAAATGTATAAAATATTATACTTAATTTCATAGAACTTCAGGGAATCTAGCTAGAAAAACAAGTCAGAATGTCAATGAAAACACTCCAATCTCCCACTTTCTAGAAGTGGAAACTGAATCCTAGAGAAGCCAAGTCACTTCCCCAGGGTCACCCACAGAGTCATTGACAGAGCCAGCACTAAAGCTCAGATCTGCTGACTACCTGGCTGGGGCTCCTTCTACAGCTGTATGCAGGCAGAGAAATTCACAGGCCGGAGAGATCTCACAAGAGCAGCTAACATTTATTGAGAGCATTTGTGCCAGGAGCTAAGCTAAGTGCTTCATATAAATTTACTCATTTAACCCTTACAACAAATCTCTGAGATGGGTAACACTACTCCCAATTTAGAGAAGACACTAAGGTTTACAGAGGTTAATTTTCCAGAGGTCCACAGATATAAGAGGAAGAGCCAGACTAAAAAACTCCAAAGCTGGCTGCAAAGCCTGTGCTCTAAGCTGGGTCTTGAAGGATACACAGAAAGAACTCATGGAAGTGGAGGAAGGAGTGCTGGGGAAGCTTGTGTCCAGAGCACTAAAAAATAGTTTGCAAAAGGCCTAGGCTGGCCTGCAGGAAAGGGGAAGGCAAGAGGCAGCTCTAAGTCTCCCCTGACTGTGAAGGGTGAGCATCCTACAGGAAGGTAAAGCAGAGCCTGTGAAGCTGGGTGGAGAACAACCACCTCAGAGATTCTTCTGGGATCTTCACGGAAAGATGAATAAAACGCAAACCAGAAACTCCTACTTTCCTAGCATATTAACCCCAACGTCATTAGGAGATGCTAGTCTTATTCTCTAAGCTGGTAATAATAAAGAGAAGCACTGAATATTTACTATGTGCCAGGCACTGGGCTGGGAGCTTTACAGTATCATTTCATTGTATCCTCACCAAACTCAAACAAGCTAAGTACTATCATTATATCCATTTTACAGATGCCTCACAGAGAACTGAGGCTCAGAGAGATTAAATAACTTGCCCAGGGTCATGCAGCTAGTAAATAGTAATGTCAGGTTCTAAATGTAGGCTTATAAGGTGCCTGAGCTCCAGCTCTTAATCACTGTATGACTCTGAATATAAAATACTCACATTAAGTGCAAATGGTTCCATCAGAGCTGCTCTAAGGCAATGTCATACACTCACTGAGTATCTACTTGTCGCTGACAGTTGAACAAACACATCACGGGTCTACATGTTTAAAAGCAATCTATAAAACTCAGTTATCAGAACTCCGTAAGGGAGACTGTGTTCAAGGCACAAGTGAGCACACTGAAATTCAGCTCCTCCAACAAAGCAAGAGTTCTAAAACCTAGGTGACTTTATAGTTTTCTTTCCAGTTTTCCCATTTCCCCTTTCCCATCCCCGCCTCAGACACCCCATCCTTTGACACTCTCAGAGAATCTTCGACACAGGCCCAGGACCCTCACTCTCTTCACATTTCCAGTCCTTTAGTTGGCTCTCTTCCATCATTCAAACAATGCTTTAAACCAGCGTCTAAGAGTTGGACCCTCCTCCTTTTTCCCAGCCCAAAGCATGAGATGACCATTAACCCTACCATCGAAACCCCCAACTTCAGGCCTATGTTTCTTCTCTGTTAATCACACAGACAGAGGCTCACGCCGAGGAGGAAAACACTACAACACTGAATACAGCGTATATGGGATAGGTCCCACACTCGATACTTTTTTAGATACTGCCCAGGTCTTGGCCCAGATCCTCTCTCACTGACTAAATGGGTGAACAGACCGAGAGAACATATGGGCACTAGAGATGCTGCCAACCGCAAGAGCAAATGAACAGAGGTATTAACCCCAAGGCCAGCCACCCCCACCCTCCTCTGCTCTCCAGAGGCTTGTTAGGGCCTACACAACGCTGTCTCC
Source organism: Pteropus vampyrus (assembly GCF_000151845.1). Classification (NCBI taxonomy): domain Eukaryota; kingdom Metazoa; phylum Chordata; class Mammalia; order Chiroptera; family Pteropodidae; genus Pteropus; species Pteropus vampyrus. Next base: position 876,114 of record NW_011889147.1, read on the forward strand.
TTGAGTCTCCTGGGGGCGGGCCAGCCTTCTGCGGATGGTGAAGGCCTCCTAGGTCCACCCAGGTACCCCCTCCTATTTATGCTCCCTGCTGCCCCTGAGAACTACCCTCTCCCCAGTCCTCTTGCCCAGGGACTCTCTCCTGTTTCCTTCTAATAGTGTTCCTACTGCTTCCGATCTTGACTCCCATAACCTTCTATTTATCTCATTTTTCCCAAACAGTCCTTCATTCACTGTGTTGCTTCCTATTAGTCAATCTCCAGCACACATACAAACCACTGCCGTGACAAGTCACACAGAAGAGTCTGGGTCTTTGAAAACCTGGGTTGGCATCATAACAGAACCCTTAGGAACAGAACAGGTCAACTTTGGTTAAGAAGGTTTCATACCCTAATTGCATATAATTCATCCTTTATAGGGAAACAACATTCAGTTAGTTTTTACATGAGAAGAACATTGTGATAATTTCAACAGCCCCTCAACAGTGTATCAGAGCCAAAAAAAATAAGAGAAGGGATCTTAGGAAAAATCCTTCAATAATGTAGTCTAGACTCATTTAACATTTTCCTCTCCCCTCAAAACAGACACACACACACACACACACACACACCAGTTTTCTAGGGTCTATGGCGAGAAACAGAGACCACAGGATTTTTCTATCAGACAATATTATATGGCATATTCCCCTAAGCACAGATGCACCCAGCATTCCCCCACCTACCCACTGACACAGATACACAGAGTCCCCTTCCCTGCCCCCAGAAGATTGACACTCGCTAATTCACGTTTTTCCCACAGGCTTTGAAAAGAAATCCCTGCAGATGGTCATTTTTTCTTTCATGCCCTCCTGGCCCCTTCTCCACTTTCCATGGTTCCTCTCACTCAAAGAACTCAATTATCTGCCAGCAGATTTCCCCTCCCCCTCCCCCCAGCCTGCCCTGCGCATCTCTCCTCCTCAGTTAGTGTAGAGCACAGAAGGGAGGCCAAGCCAGGGAGCTCTGCCGGGGCTGCTGCCTGGCCTCCTGCAGGCTCAGATACATGCTCCCTTTGCTTGGCTGCCTCAGAAAACTCACTTGGGCCCAACAATGGAAACCAGGCATCTCTTAGGTAAAAGCTAAAAGAACAAAAGGAAGACATGTGCTTCAGTCTCGCAGCCCCACTGGCCTGCAGGGAAGTGCTTTGGAAGGCCCAGGACTCAAACCAAGCGACCTCTCTCAGGTGCCGGGCAGACCTCCCCAAAGAGTTCTTAGAATCAGACGAGGTGGGGAATGGAGCACAGTCTCTCTGAGTTCCAGGCCAGCAGTGCGGCCATGATATCTGGAGTCGGCGGGGGGCGGGGGGGTGGGGTGGCCACTCCAAACTGTACACTCAAGCCCTTCCTTCCAGGGACAGGGGCAGAGCCAGGAAAAGTGTGAGGATGCTCTTGGCCTATCCTCCAAGGTATTTCAAAGTTTCAACTTCCTTGGGTAACAGATCATTCTAATTTTAGAGAGAGGGAGCCCGACGGGGGTGGGGGGTGGGATGGGGGGGGAGTGTACAGGAAGGAGAGTAGAGGAAGGGGGAGAGAGGGAGTGAGAACAGGAATGTTACTCTTTAATCCTTAAGGAACATGGAGAGATCCAATTTGTGACTCAGCTTGGGAAGCTGGATCGACAAAGAGTATGGAACAGCTGCAGCCCCAACCTAAACTGTGGACAACTTCTTCAGGCCTTAGAGGTAGAAGCTGCTGTACAACACGATTCACCTGGAAAAAGGGCTCTGTCGTTGTTTAATCTGCCTATTCTGGGTCTTTTCAGGGGCTTTTTCCCAGACACCACTCCAGGGCATGGCTGGCAGGTTTTCTCCTCTCTGAAAACAAAAGCCGAGGCCCCAGGTGTTCTCACCCAGTACACTGTAAACCCTGTGGATTCCCTGAGGACACATCTGGGATTCCCTTGCTGGAGTCTCCCCTCCCCTGCAATTCTGTTCCTTGGCGCTGTCCCATGGCATATCAGGTATCTCTGCCCTTGGAATTACCACTTCCTTGTTTCTTTCTTTCTTGTTTCCCTCTAAGCTGAAGCAACACAAGTTCCTGAAAGAGCTGCCCAGCCCCCAAGGAGGCTTTCAGAGCAATAAGTCTTCCTGCCAGTTAGAGCTCTGCCTTTCAAATCCCAAACAGAGGAGAAAGGCCTCTCTGCCCTCTCAAAAGTTTCCCCAGCGGAACCTAGCAGGATGAGAGAACAAGCCTGGGCAAGCAGCACCCTCTCTCCCAGCTACTAAAATTTATGGCATTATAACTTCCAGGTAGCTGTGGGACACTGGAACAGCCAAGGGTCTCCAGGAACCTCATTCCTCTTTACTCAAATACATGAGTCAGGTGACAAAGAAGGCTCCATCTCTGAGGGATCATTCATGAGGCTCAAAGTCTACAGAGAAAAACCATGTTTACTAAACTTCCCAACCCAAAGAAAGCACTATTTTTTCCCTTTAACATCTTGAAGAAGTCTTTTAAGGTTTTTCTCATTTTTTATTTGTAAAGGCAGAAGAGAAGAGGGCACTTTATAAATGGTGAAACCAGAACAGAGAGACACAGTAACTTTCCAGAAGAGAGTTTAGGCCATCCTTCAAAGTTTCAATTTATCTTATCTTATATAGAACTTAACTTGTTTAAAACTACTTCCATGGAAGTTGTTTTATTCACTCCTCCCAACAACAGTCTTGTGAAGTAGTTTTATCATTTCCATCCCACAGCTAATAAGGCTGAAGGTCATATAAGTTAAGGGACTTGCCCATGGCTGCCTTGAGAACCTAGCCATGCACTCAAGTCTCCTAACCCCAAATCCATTATTCCTTCTCCAACACCAAAAGAAAGATCATCTGCTGGCCTCTTCCCACATATGGAGGTGACAGAATTAGAGGAACCCCAACCACATCCACGTAAGTGGAAGGGAACTAAGACCCCGGGTCTGCACTGCCCCCCCAAGGGCCCACTAACTCAGAGAGGCCTCCTCCTCCCTCCCTCCAACTTTAATCCCAACCAACAGTGCTATGCCCAGTAAAACAGAGGTTTCAACCAAGCAAAAATGTAGTAAAAGGAGCCCTCATTTCAAAAGTGGCCCATCTGTGGTCCAGGACCGCTGTGTTCACCCTCATGGACCCTCAGGCCACAACATTCATGCATGTATGTACCCATTCAGGGAGCTGAAATTGGGGATGGCCAGTGCTTTCACTGGCAAGCTGACCCGAAGTTAATCAGAAGGCCCCCTCATTGTTTGCCAGAAAACAAAAGGCATTCTGTTCAGAAAGTTCAAGAAGGAAAACTGAAGAGCCAGGACGGCAGCTGTTCCTTCATCCTGCAGAGAAACCAAAGTTGCCTGAGGTTCAGGAGTAAGTTTAAGATATAACATGGCTGAAGCAGAAGCATATCTCCTGATGGGTCCACTGCAGAGAGTGACCACTGTATTAATCCTCCTAGTAAGATAACTGACAACCTAGCTACCCCATCACCTATGAAAGTGCCTTTCTGAAAGGGCCTCCTCTCCCTAGACCACACTGAGCTCACTATATACCACTCTGCTAGGGCAGGACAAATTTTACTAAGACATAGGACAGAGTAAGAGTACATAGTATGCACACTGCATGCCCTGAGATCGGGTTAAAATATTAACCCAAGGACTCCATCGGCACAACCCCAGCACCTCACGTCTCTTCAGGCAGCCTAGTGCTTAGCAGCTGCCTCTGAGAACTCACTCTGAGATATCTGGATAAGAAACCTCTGCATGGCTCCCAACTCCAAGACCTGTCCCCCACCTTGCCCCCCGTCCCCCGACATAACTTTAAGGAACGCCTATGATGGACCTTACTAACGAGGGAGGACAGCTTGCTTCTTACCAAGCAACTTGGGAGAGACAGACAGGCGCAAACACACACAGCAACCCCAGTTCAGAAATCCCTAAGACAGTCCCTCTGTCCTAATAGCTGCTCCAGAGAGACTTGGAACTCACCACAGACTCCTCGCTGAGTTAATCAGCTTTTTTTTTTTTTT
>NW_011889147.1:881729-886922 GCF_000151845.1 Pteropus vampyrus
CACTGGACAGATATTATTATCACCATTATATAGATGAGAGAACTGAGGCCCAGAGAGATCAAATGTGTCGTTCACAATTATGAAGCTAGTTTCACAGTCAAAGAACAAAGAATAGAGACTAGTCTACTGCCCCCTAGTCCAGTGTACTTTCCACTAAAGCACACTGCCATCTGATCTTCAAAATAACTTTTTTTGATAACTAGTTATGAAATATAAGGCTGAGTTTCCAGGGGAATGTGAGAATATTTCTGAGTCATGGTGAGGTAGGCCTGAAAGCCATCCTTTCAGCGTGAAGACTTTAACAGCATCTATGAGATATGGAAGTATTGGTGCACCAATTAGAGAAAAAAAAAAGTCCTGCCCTATAGCTATAAATTATTTTACACTTTTCCAAAATACTCTCACAAATCTTGACTCATCTGATCAAAACAGTAGACCTGAAAGTTAGGGCTGGTATCATACTGATTTTAAAAATTCTTTAAAAAAAAAAAAAAAAATCTGAAAGGGAAGTCAAATGACTTGCCCCAGGTCACAAAACCAGAAAATAACAGATCTAGAAATAGTACCCAAACTTTTTGGTTCTCTTCCGTAAGAGTAAGCAGAGTAGTTGTAGGAGCACCAGGCAAAGCATGAATCAGATGACCTTGGCAGTGTCTGGCTCCACCACTAGCCACGTGCCCTTGGGCAAGTCTTCTAACCTCTACTTTCTACCTAGAAAACCTAACACAACTGACAGGGCTGGGATGAGCATAAAAAGAGATAATGTACGTGAAAGCATTCTCCTTAAATCAGGCACTATGCTAAGAACTTCTTTCATTTCAGCTGCTCTTCACCATAAAGAAACACCTGGGACAATGCAGTGTGATCCCTTGCAGAATCTCTGTGTTTTTTATTAAGCTCCAACACAGCATAAAATGATCAAAACATGATTTGAATTGACTTGGGTTTAAAAGGTAAATATATGCCAGGAGCTAAAGTAGGAAAAGTGTTACATAGGAAACGACAAGATAGCACGAGTCCTAAGCGGTGGACACTACGGCTCAGAGAAGCAATCAGAACTTGCAAGGGAGCGCACCCACTCACATACTGAAATGCCCAACCTGTTCGAGTACCAGTTCTGGGGTCCCTCATAGGCCCTAGTGTCTGCAAAGGAAGACGGGATGGAACAGCAAGTTCAATACCATCAAATCACTAAGCTTCTCCCTCTTCCCATTTCCAAAAGGCAACCCTCTGCTCTTCTCCTGACTCTCAAAACGCATATTCCACTTGCCCAGTCTCCATACCGAGAAAGAGGAGGTGATGCTCATCCATTTCTAAAATAGTATTCCCAGTTTTAATATTATCACCAAGATTTATTGAGCATATGTCAGGCATTCTTCCAAGAAGAATAAGAGGCCAGAGGCCAGGGCCACATACTGAAGCTGTCGGAAGTCAGTCTCTAAAGCAATCGAAACTTCAAAAAGCCCTCCAGGCCAGACGCAGAATGCAGGGCATGCTCCCTCTAGTGGCAGGCTGGAGTTATAGAGGTTCCTTGGGGCCTGTCCATAGTGGAGAGATATACAGGAAGGGCCCTATTTGTGAGTGCTGCTTCTGTGTCTGAGCTCCTTGAGCTGGGCAGAGACAGAGGACAGCTGAATCCCTCTGCTGCAAGGCTGGATTCAGATCAAACCAACCTGACTTGTCTGGAAGGATAGTGCTTTTAGTCTTATGTGGTCTAGTATCTGTTGAGAAACTCACAAGCATACTGGGCCAGAAACCTTGCATCTCCCTATGTCTATCTCCCCACATCCGATCCACTTACCAATTCCAAATAATTCTACTCCTAAAACATATCTTTTATCTGTCCATTTTTCTGCAACTCTAACTCCAATGCCACCCCAGTACCTCCCCTTCATTATTGCAAAAACATCCTAACTGCTCCAGCTTCTACTCTTGCCCTCACAATTCCATTTTCCACAGAGCTGTCTGGATGACCTTTTACACCAGGTCATGCCATTTCCTACTTAATACACTTCAATGGCTTCCCACTGCACTTAGGGTAAAATCTAAATTCTTACCAGGACCTATAAGGCCCAGCACGATCCTTCCCCAGCCTCCTCTAAGTATGTTTTCTGCCATCCCACTCTCTGTGCTAAGCTACACAGGTCTTATAGTTCCATAAAACTGCCATACTTTTTACCAGGCTGCTCCCCTTTGCCTGGAACACCCTAGTTTTTGCGTGGCTGATTCTTATTCGCTTTGCCTCGACTTGCCTCTCACCTCCTCAGAGAACTCTTCCACGATCCTTTGATCTAAATAAGGATTTGCCCTTCATAGCACTCACCATAATCTGTTACTGTGCGTTTGTGTGATTTTTTTTTTGCTTAATGTCAGTCTTCCTCCATGACTCCTTAGAAGCGACAAACTGGACGGTTTTCCAACTACCATATTCCCTGCATTTAGTATAAGGCCCATCTCACAGCTGGCACTCAATAAATATCTGAATGAATTCATAAAAACCCATGTCTTCCTGTCCTACAGGAAGAAGAAACTTAAATAGCTATTTCATGTCAATCATTGCATCTTTTCATAGACTAACAAACTATAATTACATCTCCTTTGCTCATGTGCCTTGCCTATGGGCTCAACCAAAAATTCCTGTAAAGTCTCCCTGTAGTTTGTTTCCCAGAACTTTTCTGGTAAGTTCACTCTTCCGGGGACACGCTCCAGGGTTTTATAGCCTCGTCCATTGCCAGAGTGCCCACTCAGAGGCACTCCGACGGCAGTGTCACTGCCAAATCAAGTGGGATGCAGGAATGGCCCAGCTCCCACAGATGAGAAAGTTCTCTCAGGTCAGCTCCACTTAGAGACAAAAACTTTCCCTCCCTTCTATTGTACAGGTCACTGTGCTTACAGGAAATAATTTTTACTTAAAAAAAGTCACCTTATGTTTTATAATTTTGAGATGAGTATAAAATGTTTGAAATGTTTTTCTATTACTTAAAAAAAAAAAAACAACTGAAAAATGTCTCAGGGAAAAATAATGAGGCTTAAATATCAGTAAGAGCAGTGTGACTAAGTCCAAACCCCTCTCATGACATACACAACCAACAAAATCTGAAATCCTTTCTGGCTTCATCTCCTGCCCACATTTCCCCTGCCGCCACCACCTCATTAGAGGCAAAACCACAGCGCACTACCCAATGCTCTGAAAACTGCTTTCTTCCTCTCCCTGCCATGCTGTTACCTTTATCTAAGTGTCTCTCCTTCTCTAACTAGCAAAATCTGGTTGCCTTCAAGGCCCAACTCAGTTAACACCTCCTTTGTGAAATATTTCTTGATCTCCTGGCAGAATCTGTCTGCCTACTCTGCAAACTCACAGCAGTTTAAAGATGCCTTTATATGGTATTTATATTATTTTATCACTGTTGCTTGCACCCCTGCCTCCCCCACAGTCATGAATCCCTGGAGGTCTATCCACTTAAGTATTTCATTCAGAGTGAGCAATTGATTTATGTGTACAGGATAAATGAATTATTGAAAAAGACTCTTTAAAAAACAAAAACAGAAACAGTTGTCCCCTCCATAAGATGAGGGATTTCAGTAGATAGATTTATACTGTACCAAGAGAATATATTTGTGTATGGTAATTAGATTCTAGATTTGGTCACTAAAAGAGTTTATAGTATTGTCTTGTCTCTTTAAAAACAACTGAAATTCAGTGCCTAAAAACATAGGAAGAGAGAAAATCTTTTCAAGTCACTCTTTACTCTGAGACTGAAATAAGATCCAAGAAAAGTAAGCTGTTGTTTTGATACTACTGGTTGGATCCTAGAACGCCCAAGAGATGCAATATAACTTCAGATGCGGCCGGGGAGCCCAGCTCCCAGTGCTCACCAGACTAGGGTCTGGCAGCATCCCTACTGAAGGCATCCAGGTCTACCCAAGTAACGGGGAGCCAGGCATGTGTCCTGCCCAGTTCACCTACATTGGGCTCTGGCTGCCATGTGAGCAGGCAGGTTTTCACGAGAACCCTTTTGGGCTTTACAATTTGCCTTTTCTACTTCTGAGAGGCAATGTGGTTAAGAAGGAAAAAATTAAAAATCCAGGAGTACATAAAGAGCAGACTGAAATCCAGGTCCTGGTTTCTAGGGTGGTGAAATCTTGAGTAAGTCCAAGCACCCATTAGGGCCTCAGCTTTTTCCTGCATATAATGAGAGGGTTTTTGGAACTAGCTGTTCTTCAAGGGTCCTTCTAGTTTGAATATTCTACTGCAGTCACTCAGTCCTACAGTTATGTCCTAGTCACCTAGTCCCATTGCTTTCTGAATGAGTCCAAAGTGGCAGAAAATTCTCATTTCAAAGGCTACAGAGTCTCTATCTAACTCCTTCAGCAGAGCCCCTGGCCTGGGGCTCCGGAATCAGACAGAAGACCGTCACCAACAAAAGGCAGTCTTTCCTGAAGGAAAAGATGGGAGATTCAGGCTTCCTGCCTAAGGAAGGCTGGAGAGAGAATAAAGGCGCCAAACACAGGATGGGGAAATTAGGAAATGGCCTAGGAAGTGCCTGGAAGAGGACTGAGGCTCTGCCAGACGCACTCCCAGCCATCGGTCTGAAACAAAGCCATCTTCACAAAGCAGAATCGGCAATATTTAAGCTCTCTTGGAAGACAATTTGCCTACTGCAAATCAAGCAGTCTCTTCACGGGCTCTACGAGGGTCTTCGAATCAACAGAACAAATGCCTCCCTCCAGATGGCAATCCCAGCCCTCCTCTCTCTGAGAGCCACATCTGGCAGAATCTCCAGTGTGTTTGGCCACTGTTACACATACTTTGCTTGCATAGCCTTTCTGGAAAAACTGAGAAATACCCATTCTATGCTCAAGTCCTAGCATTTTATAGTTAGGAAATTCTCCCAGGTCTTTACTCTTGCCCTAATCCCACCTGTCTCTCACCCATCTCCCATCCCCCATCCTGCCAACTACCCTTCTTCCACCAACCGTAATACTCTGAACTAGAAATGTGTGGGATTCAGCCTATAATTATCCTAGATCCCACCATCCTGTGGTAAAGCAGTTACTGGACACCTTCGTGCTGGCTGAGCACACTCTCCTGCGGTCTGTCAGACTTCCAGCCCTAGTTCACAACCCAGCTCACAACCCTCAATATGAAGCTCAAAGTCCAGATTCCCAGGGCACAAAGTACTAAGTGGTTCG
>NW_011889147.1:888347-890733 GCF_000151845.1 Pteropus vampyrus
TCAAAGAATGCAAGAATGCCAGGAACACAATTTATCTGGATTTCAGAAAAATCTCTCTTGATCTCGTGGAGAAAACAAACACAGTGGCAGCTGGATGGTCTGGTAACTCAGGACAGCAAGGCCCAAATAGTGCTGCACAATGGATGAACATTAACTAGAAAGAAGCACTCTTGAACTCTTACAAGTCGGACACTTCCCGTATGTTCCAGATCCTTTCATGATCACCCTTTTCATCAATGACTTGGGTAAAATCTGCTTATCAAAAATGCATATGAAAATTAATTAGCAGGGATAATTAACATATTAGAGATATTCAGGGGGAAAAAAGGCTTCCACAAACTAGATCCATGAGTTAAATATAACAACATGAAATTTTAAAAGAATAGGAGATATCATTTCACTCTTAAGTTTAGAAAAAAAACTGCATGACAACAAGACAAAGATGGGTAAGTGAAAGAGACCTGAGGAATGGGTTCAATATGAGTCAGCTGATGACTCAAGGTGATTTGGAGACTCACTGACTGAAATACAGAGCACAGGTCAAATGAGGCCATGTTTTACTCTGCTCCATTCTGGTTAGAACATTAGTGTTTCTAGGGGAGACACACTATATTCGCAGACCCAGGGGTAAATGAAGTCTTAATGATGTCTCGGGCAAGCATACTACAAGAAAAAAAGGAAATTAAGTCTTAAAACTGAGAAATAAGATAACATGTCTGATTTATGAGGCTCTTAAGTCCTCCTGCAGAATAGGAAGATAAAAAAAACTGCCACTCTATCCCCCATGGAGTCATCTCTTGAGATTTGTGGTAGAAAGCTTACGGAAAGAAGAGACAGCTGAATCCTGCCTGATCTGCCCTTTGTCCCTCCTGCTACTCACATCAGAACCTCCCATTTAGGGTTCTGATCATCTGAGCTTTAGCAAGGACACCGAGAAGTTTAGGAATCCAAACAATTCTTACCCATTATCTCCCCAAACCATGGTGTACCATGATCAGAATTACAAAGTGATATTTTTAACTATCAGAGTGAATTCTTGTGGATCTTTAACCTTCTATACTAAGCTGTCATCTGAAAGCTGTTTGTGAACAAGGGCTCTGGGTTTGACTGTTGTAACTGAAACATTAGACTGTAGGAATGGAGCATGTCAGCTCTGTCATGCTTGCTGAGATATGTACATACCAGGTTATCTACCACAATGGGAAACTATAATGCTTCTTCTAAGGTCTTGAAGAGAATCAGGAAGAGAGAACAGTGGCCCCTCAAAATCCTGTTCTTATCCTAGGCACATAGAAGGTGGCCCTGGTCTACAGATGAGTGTCATAGTAACTAAACATTAACGCCCTATAGAAGATGCCATTTGTTAAACCATCCTCTCCCTCTTTTTCCCCAAGGACAGGAACCTGGTAGTTTCTATTTTATGCAGTGATAAGCTCCTTCCTTAATACATGCATTAGCTATATCTCATTTTTATATAGATCTAGTTAGCCTTTTGTATAAGAAGAGGTGCTTATAAATGTTTACTCACTTAGAGATCAACGTAGAGGAATCTACGCAATAGGAGGGGGAAAAAAGACCCTAGGTTGCAAGGAAGAAAAGATGGGTAAAACGATGAGAGGAAAAACAAAAGAATGTAAAGGGAGAGGAGAGAGCAATTTAAGATTCTGAAGGACAGAAACAGGAGGAAGCTTGTTTGAAAGTCTGAGAACAGCATAGTTAGGGGAATTCCTGAGCATTACTCCCAGGGAATGTCAAGGAACATATTTAAGTATCACTTAGCCTTTTGAAGGAAAGAAAGAATTCAGAAAGCTTATTATTCTTTCTGTGTTTGGGTTCCTTGCCCTGGGTTAATGTGATTGCCCACACTCCCTTGTCACTATTTGGCTAATGCTGCTAACAACTGGGAAGAGGGAGGCAGAGTGAAAAGAACAAAGGGTCAAGGACTACCGTCCCCTGCAAATCAGATGCCAGCAGCAGACTTCTTTCTCACAAGCTGTGAAACTCCAAAGGCAATAACTGGCTCTCCTCAAACCTGAGCAAGCAAGGAAGTCAACTATTTGAGAGTCCTTAAAGTGATAACAGATTGCAGCCACTCATTGACGATGCAGATACCATCTGTAGGTGGTAATGTGTGGACACATCTCTTCCAAGGAAAAAGCCCACAGGAGCTGAGTGGGGAAAGTCCACTTTGGGAAAATTCAGCAAGATCAGGCTTGACTCTGTCTATGTACTCCCAGGAGAGTTACCACTCCTTACTAAATTATTGTTCCTTTACGGCCTTAGGATTTCCCCAAACACAGCCAGCAGAAACATAGCCACCAGGCAATCACAGAGGGTCAGAGACCCAGAGAGAGCTCCAAGAGTTGTGAGAGGCAAAAACAGAGAC
>NW_011889147.1:892113-897320 GCF_000151845.1 Pteropus vampyrus
TCTAGGATTCACCTCCTTCCTCCCTTTCCTCTCTATCCCTGCCGCTGATGTCTCATACCTTCTAGCGGGTCTCCTTACTGCCTGCCAGTCGCCATCCTCTCCAAAATTATCCTTTCTTCTACAAGAGTGATTTCCACAAAATCCTACTTTCGCCGCATCATTTCCCATCTCCTATGCACCAAGGCGAAACTTCCAGAGTTCAAATTTCCAGCTCTGCTCTGCCAGACCTGCCACTCCCCAGGCAGATCATCCCAGTGACCCTGGAGCACCAGGTTCTCCCTATCCACATCCAGAACACTTCCTACTCCTCCTTTGCTTATGCGATGTAGGTCTAACTTTCCAAGACCAGAAAAGATCCTGCCTCGTCTAGGAAAGTTTTCCTACAGGTTTAAGATACAACTTTCTTACTTCTGAATGACAAACATTCAGATCGAACACAGATAAGGTCTTAGATATTCTCTAATTCTTTTAACAAATTTTGTCTCTCCCGACAGATTATAAATTCCTTCTGTCAGAAAAGAAGCTTTATATAATATTTCAATCACAATGCTGCTTAAGCTGAAAAAATTCAGCAAGTACTTGTTGAATGCCTGAAGGCCGAAAAGTAAGATCTTAGTTTTCTCTCCTGCCCTTGACCATTCACAGGAAATGTTGGGGGTGTGGTAGTTGAGGGGGAGAGGTGGGGGTAAAATCAATACCCTGCCAAGTCCTGAAGTACCTACCCACCTTTTCTTCTCTGCTTTCACCCACTTTGTTTGGGGTGGAAAGGCCTCCTCCATCACAGGCTCAAATCAATCTCTTCTCTAAGGATGTGCCTGAGCACATTAGAGCGGCGTGTGCAGACAGTTATATTTAGCTCCATTCTTAATGTCCTGATCTTAATGTGTGATAGCAGTGGCTGCTCACAATCCCTGACGGTGATGTGAAGATAAAGGGAAAAGAGACCAGAGGGAAGAAGAGCCAAGACTAGCAGTAATTTTGTAATAGACATTTCAGATTTGGGCCCTTGAGGTAGGTCTGCTTCAAATTAAGCCACATCTGTTCTCAAGCCCTAAAGAGGCAAGGCATCCATGAGAAGGCTCTGCAACCTGCCAGGGCACAGACACTTCTACAGGCCACACTAGTGAGCACTGACAGCTGCAAAGATGTTTCTCACCCTTAGGGAGCCAGTGAACTGGGAGGTGGGGACTCTGGCTGGTCAGCCCACTCTCAGACCTAGTGTCTCTGCCCCAGAACACTCTAAGCCAGGACCCCTGACAGGCAAAAATCACATAGATACAGTTGACACTTGAACCACTCAGGGGTTAGGGGTGCCGACCCCTCGTGCAGTCAAAAATTTGTGTATAACTTTTGACTCCCCCAAATATTAACTACTAATAGCTTACTCTTGACTCAAAGCCTTATCAATAGCATAAACAGTTTATTAGCACTTATTATGTATGTTATATGTATTATAAAGCAAATTCTTATAATAAAGTTAAAGAAAAGAAAAACATATTACTAAGAAAATCATAAAGAAGAGAAAATACATTTATAGTATTTATTGAAAAAAATCTTTTATGGCCATGCCACCCTGAACAAGCCCGATTCCGTCTGATCTTGGAAGCTAAGCAGGGTCAGGCCTGGTTAGTACTTGGATGGGAGATCACCTAGGAAGACCAGGTGCTGTAAGCACAAAAAAATTTAAGAAAATTTAAGACAAGGTCCTTGCAATTTGTGAGGTCAACCAAGGGTTGCCTCGCTTAAAAAAATTAAAAAAAAAAAAAATCCGTACCATTTGGTTCAAATCTATGTTATTCAAGGGAAGGGAGGGCAGTCCTGGGACCAGCTCTACTCGCAGAGGAAGGCATTTGTGGCCATCACACCCAAGGCACTTAGCAGGACAAGCACAGCCAGGCATGCCCAAACCTACCTCCCCATTACTCTGGCCTCTAGTCACTCTAGCACACATCTCTGTAAAAATTCCCAGCCTCCATGCTCTCCAGAGCCAGCCCTCTCCATTCCCTCTCCAGATTTACTACCCTTTTTTGTTCATGAAAAGCGTTCATTCCCAGCATCTACTTTCGGCATGCTTATGCGCTCTTCTCTCTTTCTCTCTCTCTCTTCCCTCCCTCTGCCTTCCGCCCCACCCCCCAACCCCCTCCCCACACACACGTACTATCTAGAGCAAGGAGTCTCTCTCTCAGGCTCATCTTCTAACCAGCACTGTTCATTCTTTTTAATGTTTTCTTGGGCCTTTTCTACTTTACAGGAGCTGATCATTCTGCCCTCTAGAAGATTTTAAACTAAGTAAAGGTGGCACCTGCCTTCAAGGGCCAGAGGATGAGGGAACGTAACATAAACCACTCAGTGTTAACATACCCAGACTGGGAAGACATCCAGTTATATGGCAACCAGAAGTGAGAATCTCTCATCTGCCTCTAAGCTCCTTCCCCACAAAAGGCATCTCCAATGCCAAAGAAAGATCACAGGAAACTGAGCAGGAATCTTCCACCTCACCCCCTCCCTTCCAGAGTGGCAAGGAAACAGGGAAGCAAGCTGGAGAAAATTTTAAGAAGAATCAGTATCACACGACACCCCATGAAAAGCAAGATCCTGGTTTCAGGGCTGCACAGAAGGGCATTCTATCTTCAAACTCCTAGTTATCGCCAGTGGCTCCGCTGGTCTCAGGGAAACTGCCTTAGCATTCCTCGCCACAGAGCCATGGAGCAACCACACCCCCCAGAGCTCCAGCGGCAGAGAGCTGGGCAGAAAGGAATGCAGACAGCTTCCCAGAAGTGCCCAGCTGAGACGGAAACCAAGAGCTTACCACAGCTTCCTGGGCCCAGAATGGGATGAACCAGACTCTCAGAAGAAGAATTTGGGCAGCTCAGAGACCTTGAAGGTCCTCATATCTAAAGTCTAGAAGATGAAAAAAGCACAAAGGTTGGAAGACGCCAGGATAGAACAAGCCTGGGCTGGCCCCATATGGCTTCAAGTAAGCAGTGGCTATACTTGAATGTGAGCAAGAGTCTTAGAGAAATCCTAAACTATTGACAGCACCAAAGAAACCCAAGGCAGGCCTGGGATGGGGATGTCAGAAACTCTTAGTGTACGTATAAGCTTAGCATAAGCCTTTTGCTGGTCGCTTTCCACACAGAGGCTTCATTTATTCCCCCCACCCCTGACCCCAACATCCTGGGCGAAGAATGCGGAAGCACAGCTGGTGCCCAGCATCTGACAGAAAACCAAAGCTGGTAAGCAGTTGAGCTTCCCAGCTCCAATGTCTTCCAGCTCTATCCTGTGACAGACACGTCAGAGGTCATAAAGCCTTTCTCCTTCCTGCCGTGAGTTGTAGGCTTCCCGAGAAGTCCCATCAGTTTCCAGAATCCTGTCCCTGAGACAAGGCTGAGCAAAAAGATCTTCCCTGCAGAAATGTTTTCTCCAGTCTGTCACATGCTATGGCTCTGTGAGGCTCTGTTCCAGGATGAGCACAGGGGAAGAAGTAGAACATAGGAAAAAAGTTATTAGAAAGGCTGTCCTACTGTATACCAGGCGTCCACATTAAGAGCACTGAAAGAAAATTATCAAATAATTTTAATTAAAAATGAGTTAAATCATAAACTGCTTTCCCTTCCAAGAAAAGGGCAAATCCTGAAAAAGAGTCCAAAAAACCCAGACATCGCTTCCCCCTCCATCTCATATCCAACTCCCAGTTTGGAAACTCTCATCAGTTGTTAGTATTAACACGAAATACACACACAGACACAGAGACACACATGTCTGTTCATTCCTCAAAGCTTTGTTCCCACGGCCAAAGTTCCAAGACCCTTTCCAATTTCAGGTCCCTGTGGGGACAGCAGGAGGCAAGAATTAGACGTAGGCTTTCCCCAAGCGCAGGCCTTGGCTGCCAGTAGAACCGGGGGTGGCTTCAGACAGCTCACATGCAGAAAAGAGGC
Source organism: Pteropus vampyrus (assembly GCF_000151845.1). NCBI lineage: Eukaryota > Metazoa > Chordata > Mammalia > Chiroptera > Pteropodidae > Pteropus > Pteropus vampyrus. The sequence continues at coordinate 896,052 of NW_011889147.1, forward strand.
TGAGCACCTGGAATCTCCCCTTCCTCCGCAGCACCAGTAAACTAGCTGATGTCATCTCTCTGGTAGCCACATGTCTGCCTCCTAGCCCCTAGGATTTTGCCCATCCTCTCCTCAAAAGTGCACAGTTAAGTGTCTGTAGCTGGTTAATTCAGTTAGTTACAGCCCAGTACCAATGAAGCAAAGGTGAGAGGAGCTTTGCTACTTAAAAGAACCATTAGTTAAACCCTGCCCTGTGGCCAGATTTCACTCTCAAACCTTGAGCAAAATGCATGATGCTTTTCTCAGATACGAGACGAAAGATGAGCTCCATCCATCTCTGGGCACCACAGAGAGAAGGACAAAGAAAGAGTCAATCAGCTATGGGCATATTTCTTTGGAACTACATGACACACACCATCCCCCAGGCAAAAGCATATGGACAAGTTGTCCAAGTCTATCAAGAAATTCTCAATCACTTGGAATCTAGTAGAGCTTAGAATTTTATTCGAAAAAGAGTTCCATTTTCCTGAATCACTCATTCTACAAGGAGATGCTGTGGTTTACACACAGAACACAGGGACATCTTCAGTTTTCATAAACGGGCAGCAGATTTATCCCATCGGAAATATACATGGCTTCAAACCAGAAGCTTTCCATTTAAGATCTGATATGGCATCATAACAAGAATGCATTATTTCCTACACAAAAACAGATTTAAATAATCCAGTTAACTCTACTAAACAACATGTTTAAAGAATGTGGTCCTGTCATAATTAGGTCATGATTTTAAAAGTGGGAGAACTTCTTCAGGCTTTAAGTATTTCCCTGAAATGATACACAGAGGGAGGAGGCTTAGGCAAGTCAGGCGTGGTGCACAGTGGCTCCTCGAGCCACCACCTAGAGACTCGGACGATAGGGAGGACTGCACTGTCCTCAGTGAGCTCCAGGCCTTCCTGAGAAGCTCATTTCTTCCTCCCCACAGGACAGGAGCAGAGTCAGCCCCTTCCACAGCAACACCACCAGCAGAGACTGTGTTTTCACTGAACGCTCTTTTATTAGCAAGTCGCTTTTATAAGCTGAAGGCATTTTTCCAAAGAAACAATCTTAGACATGTTAGTTAGATGCCCAGATAAGCTCATTACTGAATAGCATGGCTAAAATACTATTTATATGCAATCAAGATACCAAAAGAGAAAAATACCTGTGTAAATACTAACAATAAAACAAAACATAAAGAAATAAAATTAAATAATTTTTACACATCCCAAATTGTGGTCCTGGAAAAAGGAC
>NW_011889147.1:897370-899808 GCF_000151845.1 Pteropus vampyrus
CAGGCCTTGGCTGCCAGTAGAACCGGGGGTGGCTTCAGACAGCTCACATGCAGAAAAGAGGCTGAGCACCTGGAATCTCCCCTTCCTCCGCAGCACCAGTAAACTAGCTGATGTCATCTCTCTGGTAGCCACATGTCTGCCTCCTAGCCCCTAGGATTTTGCCCATCCTCTCCTCAAAAGTGCACAGTTAAGTGTCTGTAGCTGGTTAATTCAGTTAGTTACAGCCCAGTACCAATGAAGCAAAGGTGAGAGGAGCTTTGCTACTTAAAAGAACCATTAGTTAAACCCTGCCCTGTGGCCAGATTTCACTCTCAAACCTTGAGCAAAATGCATGATGCTTTTCTCAGATACAAGACGAAAGATGAGCTCCATCCATCTCTGGGCACCACAGAGAGAAGGACAAAGAAAGAGTCAATCAGCTATGGGCATATTTCTTTGGAACTACATGACACACACCATCCCCCAGGCAAAAGCATATGGACAAGTTGTCCAAGTCTATCAAGAAATTCTCAATCACTTGGAATCTAGTAGAGCTTAGAATTTTATTCGAAAAAGAGTTCCATTTTCCTGAATCACTCATTCTACAAGGAGATGCTGTGGTTTACACACAGAACACAGGGACATCTTCAGTTTTCATAAACGGGCAGCAGATTTATCCCATCGGAAATATACATGGCTTCAAACCAGAAGCTTTCCATTTAAGATCTGATATGGCATCATAACAAGAATGCATTATTTCCTACACAAAAACAGATTTAAATAATCCAGTTAACTCTACTAAACAACATGTTTAAAGAATGTGGTCCTGTCATAATTAGGTCATGATTTTAAAAGTGGGAGAACTTCTTCAGGCTTTAAGTATTTCCCTGAAATGATACACAGAGGGAGGAGGCTTAGGCAAGTCAGGCGTGGTGCACAGTGGCTCCTCGAGCCACCACCTAGAGACTCGGACGATAGGGAGGACTGCACTGTCCTCAGTGAGCTCCAGGCCTTCCTGAGAAGCTCATTTCTTCCTCCCCACAGGACAGGAGCAGAGTCAGCCCCTTCCACAGCAACACCACCAGCAGAGACTGTGTTTTCACTGAACGCTCTTTTATTAGCAAGTCGCTTTTATAAGCTGAAGGCATTTTTCCAAAGAAACAATCTTAGACATGTTAGTTAGATGCCCAGATAAGCTCATTACTGAATAGCATGGCTAAAATACTATTTATATGCAATCAAGATACCAAAAGAGAAAAATACCTGTGTAAATACTAACAATAAAACAAAACATAAAGAAATAAAATTAAATAATTTTTACACATCCCAAATTGTGGTCCTGGAAAAAGGACCGACTAAGTAAAAGATGAGTATTTTTAAGGATTTCAAAAGGTATTCACAGGGGCAGGACTGAACACTGATTCTTCACACCACCTAATTTCATTCCCAAATGTCTGACTTTCCTTTCCCAAGTATTCTTGTGTCATGCTTATCAGCCATGATTAGGGCGAGCTTTCACCCCACAATCCAAGAAGGAAGAGAACAAGGAGGGTATTTCCTGAGGTAACTAAGCCAAATAGGTAGGAGAGAAAGAAAATGGAAGAAGATGGGTAGAGAGAGTATAAGTAGGACTTGAAGAATATGAAGCTGAGGGGGAACTGTACGAGCTATGATTGGTAAGAGATTCAGGAGCCAAGAGTTCATGATATGCAGAACTGGAGTGGCAGAGAGGACACATTAGGCATTACGTGACACAGAGTTACCAATTGGGCCATCTGCCTAGGACAGCTTGGTTGAAGGCAAAATAGGGGTGGGGGATAGTACCAAATAGCCAGACGTGGGTTCACAACTCTTACGAAGGTCCAAGTCAAACCATTATTTCAACCCAGATGATGTTGGCATTCCCAGTGAACACACCTACAGAACCTACAGAATATTCCTACTGCCTGTTCTCTTGGAGCTGGATAAATAAGAGTACCTAGCTATCTAAAGAAGAAGAACCATCCCATAGCTCTATGTCACCTAGCTCTAGCAGTCCCAGTTAAGTAGAAGGCACCTCTTTGACAATGTAGAATCATGATGGAATTGGGGCTTATGTAGTATAAAAAAACATGGCATGAGCACTGTGGTTTACGTCACAGGGACTTAAACAGTTAAATAAAAGGATTGCAGAATAGCAAAAAGGTCCAGTTGAAAGTATACAGCCAATTACATAACCCTTCTCCCCAGAACTTTTCTACTCGGTTCTGTGACTTTATCAAGTTTCGGCAGCCTGAGAGCTTCCCAGAATTGGACATAGTAATAGTGAGTGTGGACCCTTATCATTAACCCCGCAAAGACTGGTATCTCCCTGCGCTCATTTAGAAAAGTGTCTGCAGATTATGCCTGACAAAGGATTACAGGGCAGCAAAAGACTTTGGAGGCTGTCTTCATTCAACTTATTCTGCACTGGAAGAAAC
>NW_011889147.1:900813-905961 GCF_000151845.1 Pteropus vampyrus
ACGTTTATGTGTGTGTATGTATAAATTTTATCTGTATTTGGATTTGAGTATCCTCTTGGTTCCACTAATGGCATTCACGGTAACGGTTCTCTGCCTCTAGCCTATCTGCTTTCTCCTTGATCTCCCAAGCTTACTCTCCGGGTTCCCATTTCATATCCATAGATTCCTATCTTCTTTATCATAAGGTCCCTTTGACAAAAGGAAATTGAGACATACAAATGTGCCTTGTGCAAGATCACACCACAAATTAGTAGCACAGCAGGGATTAGAATCTAATTCCCAATCTCGTCCAGTGCTCTTTCCGACTGACCACAATCCCTCCCTTATGCGAGAAACATCTGCCCTAGAGCACCAAGACCAAGAATCAAAACAGTTTATCTGCATGTCTTCTTAAGCAAAACAACACAGCCAGAATGTTTGGCAGAGACTACCTAAATATTTCATCTGTGATCTATGCCGGAGGGGAAGACCGTGGGAGTGAGGTAGGCACAGCGCAGAGGGAAGCTGAAGACCACTGCGAAGGGCAACAAAGGAGGAAAAATGGGCAGATGGGCATCAAAAGAGGAAAAAGGCAATCTTAAACTTTTTTTTTAATCTGTATTTTTAATTGTTGAAATTTAAAAATAAGATTCTAGATCTAAATGTGAATATGAGTAGACTATCATCTGAGAGCTAACCACACAGAAGCCAGGAGAAAACATATTACCATTTCGAGTAATGCAGATAGGAATCCATGCGAGTGAGGTAGGAATGCCTGGGGAATCCAGGAGATGGCAGGTAGACTAGAGGTAGAGAACCCCCCCCCCCCCACCACAGAGCATCATTAGTGGAACGAGAAAGGAACTCAAAGGACCCACACAAGAGTCTTCGAAAAGGAGGAAAACCAAGATCAATCAGCTGGAGGAAGGCTGAGGGAACAGAAAAAGTCACTGTACAGAACTAGGTCCATGGGTTAAAAAAAAAAATCCTACCGGAATTATCCCAGAGGGAAACTCTCCAAAGAGTATGAAAGCTATGAAGAGAGTGAAAAACTTATTACCACCAAGTGAAAGTCACCTGAGCTTTCTCGTGACCTTTAAGAAAGAAAAGCCTTCGAAGAGCAGACAGGATCCCTCAATTGTCTGATATCGGGACTACTCGAATGAATGAATGAGAAGAACCAAGAGGAAGGCCTTCGACCACTGCCCCTAGGGACAAAAGGGCTTTCTTTCATACGTCTAGTAAGCCACAGTCTTAGATAGCGTACAGTGAAGACAGCCTCAGAAGGGGTTGGAGGGGGTTGGGGTGGGCAGACTGACACTGGGAGCAAGGATGGGGAACCTCACCAGCAAATTCAGCCACTGGTGGTCACCCACCCACAGGGTCCGCCTCTCTTCCCCCATGCCATACTTACTAGAGACTGGGGGAAAGGAAAGAAAGAACTGGGAACTCTTAACCTCGAAGAGTTTACATTCTACTTGAGCAACCAAGACACATATTCCAAACTAAGAAATCCTGCATCAACATTTTAGCTTCACAAGCACCAATAAGCATCCAGCCTTGGGGCTTGGAAGACCATTCCCTTTCTTAGGGGATACTGACAACTAAGGCAGTAAATGGAAAAGATCTAATAGTCACAGAATTCAGCAAACGGTAATTTTAGGAAACAGATGAATTGCTTCCTAATTGTGAACTGACTCACTCCCTAGGCAAAGTCTATGAGACAAGAAATTAAGCCAAGGAACGTACTTTTTTAAAAAAGAAAAAGGCAGCTCTTCTCAGGTAGAAAAGTTGAGAAAGCAGACATTAGGAAGGCATGACTTCCATGGAAGCAGGGAAATCCCCCACCCATGGTCTCATTTGTAATCAAAGGCAGAAAGGACCAACTTGTGTAAACAGGCCAGGGAAGCAAACTGTGCCCTTCTCCAGAAAGGCCAAAACGCACACTTCCCCCAGCATGGCCCTGAAAATGCAGAAGGTAGATGTTCCCTCGTACAAGCGACACAGGCTAGGATGGCTGGGGAATTCCCAAGCTGTTGTTAGGCGTTTTTCTGTTCCCAGGCACTCAGAGCATTCACAAAAACTTCAGGGCACAGATATCAAGTGGAAGGTGGAGCCAAGCCTGTGCTGCTTGGAGGAAAACGTAGTTTGCCCCAAGTTCCCACAAAAGAGACTCAGAAGAAAATAACCAGGCATCAGGACCACCCCCAAATCTGAGCACCTAGGCCACAGTCCTGTGGGCTTCCCACACCCCTCCTTAGCACCAGTGCAATAAACAGCTGCCATGGAGAAAACAATGGGCCTTTGTCTGTGCCTCTGCCTTTAGATTATCTTGGAGAACCAAACAGGATAATTCCTTTAGAGGAGTGGTTCTGTTAAACACTGACCCAGGCCACAATATAAGTTTTTTTTAGCATTTACAGCATCCCTCTCAGATAAATTCCTGCCTGTTACATATCGGGCAGTAAGGGTCCTGTGCAGCCCTCACCCCCACGGGCATGCGAGTAGCAGCAGACAGGTCCTGCGGCCCTCTAAGGCCTTCGCCCGTCAAACACCAGAGCTACTATTTCTGCTCTCTTCTTGACTTGGCCACAGAACTGAAAGCCTAAGTAAGAACTGTTCTTACTCCTGTTCTCTGGATTCACCAAAATATCCCAGACTGAGAAAAGTACACAGATTGTTGATACTGTCTTCATCAACACACTTGTCGAAATGTACTGTCAATGGAAACTGTGATTAAAAAAATAAAGTATGAGACAAGCTTGTCAGTCAAGCTGCTCCTAATGTTGCACTATCAAATAAAAATTCCCAAAGTGACAAACGCATCAGTAAATTTTGTTAATTTTTCTCGATTTAAAACATTTTAAATCTAATCTAATTTTGTAATAGATGAGTACAAGGTGCTTTCTTAGAAAGAGCTGTCCTATTACGCTAATTTTTATTTATCATTCTGCTTTTCAAATTTCCTTCCTTATACGATGTGAAGATGATATATATTTAAGCTTTTATTTTTAGTCTCTTCCTGGGGAAAAAAATTTAATACTGGGAATCCCATATGGCCTTAAAAACCAAATGAACAAACAAAAATTGTGTTTTGTGAAATCCCATATCCCTATAGTGTGCTAGGCTTCTTCCGTTTCCCTTCACAGGGGTAACTGCAAGCAAATGAATTCAGGAGCCACTTCCTCTAAATCACCACCAAGGACTAGATGCCACAGCACAAATCCCCTTCTATGAAGCAGAGACAGTCTACAGGACTCCCAGTCTCTTACTCCTAAACTCCTCTCTCCTAGCCAGCATTACTCCTCTCTCTAATGCCTCCAAATCAAGCGTACTCAGAGCTTTTTCCAGAAAAGTCAGCTGGATACCACGAGTTCCCCAGTTCAATCTAGAATATCACTCATTTTCTATGATTTCAGCATGAGGAGACATCACAATGTAGTGGAAAGGGTTTTGGAATCCAGTGAACATGGGTTCAAATTCTGGATCTCGGGCAAGTTACTTGATTTCTCTGAATCATGATTTCCTCCTCTTTGAGACAATTAGTAAGAGTTATGAAAGCACCAAGTAGTGAATGGCACATAGTAGGTCTCTTGTACTAACTCAGTACTTCCTTGACAACGTATTCTCCTGCTGTCCCGCAAGGGCTAGGCTTTTCTGAAACTTTTTTGAGAAGAGAGAGCTGGAAATAACAAAACCAAATACAATGTTTTCCTACAAGAAATCAAAGTCATGCAGCTTTCCTTACCTTACCTTGCTGGTCACATTCCCATGGCTGTCCTCAATTCCTTTCCAGGCTCTCCTAAGAAAGGCCAGGGTTATCTACTTAATGGTGTAAATCTCCCGCTCCTCCCTCTCAAGAGCCTGAGAGAATAAATTATTAGGTGGCTCAGGGTTCTCTGAGGGCAAGGCTTTCAGTGTCATCCTGGAAAATATTAAAATGTGGAAAAACTGCTTATCTCACCACCTCGTGTTTCTGAGTTTGTTCAATCTGCTCTATGCAAACACTGAATCACGTCTCTATCACTTTGCTGAACAAATGTTCCAAACGGCCAAAAGAAGGTAATCAATTTTTCAGAACTACGCGGTCTTATTTTATAGCCCTCCAATTTTGATCCCTACTAACGGAAGTTTCTCTACCATAAAATCAAAAGAACTCCCAGTACCAGATGGGCCAGAAGAGTGACCTTACGTGCTAACTTTTCTGGGACCACAGAAGTTTTATACCATGATAGCCTTTACGGTAGGGCAATTTAGTAAATGTATATGTTAAATTTGATTTAATTTGCAGAATTTTGTAAAAGTTTTTCAGGTAAACGATTTTGCAAGTCAGAAGAAAACATTTTTTTATTGGCCCAGGATCTCAAATTTTGGTTCCAAAACTGCAGCCACCCTTTTCAATGACAGCTGAGGGCCTCAAACAATGTGGCCAATGTGTTTAGAGCCCATGGACTCTGGTACTAATCTCAGTCTACCTGCTGGCTACTAAGGTACAAAACCTGTAGGAAGAACAGACCCTTGCTGGGCCTCACTTTCCTCCTCCGGCAGAATGTAAATAGAATTTCTACATTTGTAAGAATGTCCAGAAAAAAGATTGCTAATATGAAAAACATCAGTGCGAAGGAAGCACCATTAATGCATCTCTCTCATTCTCACTATCTCATGCCTGGCCGTTGGCAAGAGCTCCCTCCACAGACATTCACTGACACTGCCACTCCTCTCCTTTCCAGGACATCAAAATGCACCGTCGGGCTGGCTATAAATCGCCACCCTGCTCTGCTCGTTCCACTCCTGCCGTCTCCCCAAAAGTTTTCATGTTCTTTTATACTTCTAGGCTTTCTGCACATACTGTTCCTTCTTCCTGGAATGCCTTTCCACCTCTGTTTTGTTTAGCCAACTCCAACAGCTCCTCAAGGGTCAGCCCCGACAGCACCTCCCCTTGTCGCTTTTCCTGGCCCTGGAGCTTCCTGTGCATCTTTTCCTCATTAGTCTTCCCTTTCCTCTGTTCAAGCACCTGTATAATATTCTACTATAAATGTTTGTTCATCATAAGTGCCCTAAACAAATTTTACAAAACAAGTACTCCTCCCCATGTATTTAATATTTAATTTTTTGTATCATAAACAATAATAGATATACTTTCTAGCATATTACAAATATTGGCATTTT
>NW_011889147.1:913726-915765 GCF_000151845.1 Pteropus vampyrus
GAGCATCTCCTTGGCCAAATATTACAGCAAAGGCCTGGTAATAAACATAAAGCCAAGTAAGACCCAGACATGAATATGTCACCTGCATATCCCTTTCCTCTCCACTATTTTTATCCAAGTGAAGTCATGTTAAACATGAACATCAGATGCAAATGATATCATTCAACAAATATTTAAATGTACTATTCTAAAAAGTAAAGATATCAGTACATAGATGGACCAACTCCCTAACCTCATGAAGTTTATTTATTTGGGAAAGCAGACAGGAAATTTGCACAAATCTGTATAAAATTTTAGCAAGAACAACAAAGCAAGAATTAAAAACTGACAAAGAGCAGTAGTTTTACATAGAATGGTCAGGGAAAGCCTCCCTGAGGAGGTACATTTGAGCTGACACCTGAATGAAGTGAGAGTACAAACTAGCAATATTCAAGAAGAGAATCCCAGGTGCAGCGCAAAGGCTCTGAGACAGAAGAGATGAGGAGGAAGGTGGAAGACAGGTGGGAAGTCTAGGGGTCAGAGCACTAAGGACTTGACAGTAAATTTGAATTCTATTTCTAGGAATAATGGATGGGATTCCATATGAGGGTTACAGTAGGGGACGAAGGGGACGAACATAATACTTTGGCTGCTATGTGGAGAAGAGACTGTAAAGAGACAGAAGTAGAGGAGTCAGAACCAATTAAAAGGCTATACAGAACCATTAAGAGCTGGGCATCCACAACTTCAAATTATACTATAAAGCGACAATAATCGAAACGGCATGGTATTGGCAAAAAAGCAGACACAGGGACCAGTGGAACAGAATCAAGAGTCTAGAAGTAAATCCATGTTTATATGGGCAAATAATTTTCAACAACAGAGCCAAAAACATACACTGGAGAAAGGAAAGCCTCTTCAATAAATGGTGCTGGGAAAACTGGAAAGCCACCTGCAAAAGAATGAAATTAGACTGTTGCCTATCACCACACACCAAAATTTACTCAAAATGGATTAAGGATCTGAATATAAGACCTGAAACAATAAAATGCACAGAAGAAAACGTAGGAACTAAATTCAAGGACCTTGGACTTAAAGAGGATTTTATGAATTTGACCTCAAAAGCAAGGGAAGTAAAAGCAAAAATAAATGAATGGGACTACATCAAACTAGAAAGCTACTGCTCAGCCAAAGAAACTATCTACAAGGTAAAGAGAAAACCATCTGAATAGAATATATTTGCAAGCAATGTCTCCAATAAGGGCCTAATATCCAAAATATACAAAGAACTCATAATGCTCAATAACAACAAAAAAAACAAACGATTCAATCAAAAAATGGGCAGAAAACCTGAACAGACACTTCTCCCTAGAGGACATACAAATGGCCAACAAATATTTGAAAAGATGCTCAACATTGCTAGCTATTAGGGAAATACAAATCAAAACCACAATAAGATACCATCTCACACCTGTTAGAATAGCTATAATCAACAGGACAAGTAAAAACAAATGTTGGAGAAGATGTGGAGGAAAAGGAACCCTCATACACTGCAAATTGGTACAGCCACTATGGAAAACAGTATGGAGGTTCCTCAAAAAACTAATTGATCTACCATATGCTCCAGCAATCTCTCTACTAGGTGTTTACCCCAAAGACTTGAAAACCCATACCCAAAAAGATATTTGCACACCGACGTTCATAGCAGCATTATTCACGGTGGCCAGGACATGGAAGCAACCAAAGTGTCCTATGTTAGATGATGGGCTAAAGAAGCTGTGGCACATGTATACAATGGAATATTACTCAGCCATAAGAAGAGATGAAATACTGCCATTTGCGACAACAAAGATGGACTTCAAGCTGAGCAAAATAAGCCAGACGGAAAAAGTTGAAAATCACATGGTATCATTTATATGTGGGATATAAACCTAAAAGCAACAAACAAACAGGACAAACAAACAGAGACTCATGGACATGGACAATGGACTAGTGGTTACCAGAGAGGGAAGGGAGGAGGCGGGAGGTAGATGTGATAAAGGGGGTCACATATGTGGTGA
>NW_011889147.1:915815-918177 GCF_000151845.1 Pteropus vampyrus
TTAATTATGTACCAACTAAAATAGAAACCATCTGATTTGGAAAAGGATTTCTTGCTCAGAGTCATTCATTTTCTTAAAAATATTTCCAATTGTTCCTTTGTTTGCTAACCTGGAAGTTTTCACACACCAGGCACGCAAATAGCAAGGTTTGGGATGAGTAACGGTTATGCTTTCTTTTTGTGAAGTGGGAAAAGGGGACACCTTGAGTCCAACTGTATTCCCAGACACATCAACTTTTGGAAAGATGACATATGGAGGCCAAGGATCTGGAAAATCTTCCCAATTTGAAGACTACTGGCTTATCTGCCTCCTTCATCAAAATGACAACATGATCAAAATTTAAAATATTGTGTTTATTCATGGCTCATTACTGGTCATTACTGTTTAACAAAAGGAGGCCGAAAATAACTTAAACATGCTTCAATAAAAATCTGATGAAAAAACACAATGCAATATATATATGCTTTACTGTCAAATTGTATACCTGAAATTTACTGGATTTCGTTAAACAATGTCACCATAATAAAAATAAATAAACAAACAAACATTACTGGAGACAGTAAAAAAAAAATCTGATTAAACAGATCATGGACCACCCCAAAACAAAAGCCACACTACAAGGTTCTCCTTGGGCACTGAATCGAGTCCCTCCAAAATCAGGGCCCACACCTATAATCCCGGCCTTGGCTCCTAGTATTCCCTTCCACACAGTCCCCAGGACATCGTTTCCAGCTGTCCATGATAGTTCCTAGCCTCCAGTATGAAAGGTCAGCCCGTAGAGCACCACAGACTAGGAAGTGCCAGAGAACCCAAGGGTAATGAGGCTTGCTATGAACACTGGTGGAACAGCAACCTGGAGGCCTAAGTCTGGAGAGGGTGAGAAGTTTCTAAACTGAGCTAGCAAGTAGCAAAGACCACATAGTATGAGGGAATCCAGTACTTAAGAAGAGGTTGGTGGTGTTGGCAGGGAGATTCTCCATGAGCTGCTGGCCCCAGAGGTTACGGCTCTGTTCCTGGAACAAGGCAAGAGCAGTATAACCAGAACCCAAACTGAAGGGCTCCCTGGGCAGAACACTGCTCCTTGAGAAGCCCCGACTTAATCACGGCAGGGAGGAGGAAAACAGAGCAGTGAGCCAAGGCTCAGCAACTAGGTGAGGTAGGCAGAATCTATAGGTTTCTGGTTTTATAAAACATTTTCCTACCTTTGTGCCTCAGGATAGTCCTCCCAGTTAAAAGGCCCCTTCCTTTTCATAAAGTCAAATCCTGCCAACCCTCCAAGGGCTAGATTAAGCCCCTTCTTTCTCTCCGTGCAACCTCCTCAAATCCTTCCGCTCATTGGAAGTTCGCCTATCTCTAAATCTTTGTCATATCAGGTGCTTGCCAATGACTTCTAATCTGCCTCATCAATCCACTTATATTTTGGTATTAACCTTTATCTATTTATTGTAGGTGTTTTATGCCTCTTTGAGGGCAGGCTCTATGACTCATTAGTCTTATTAAGTCTGTGACTTTCCTATCCCACGTAATCGGCCCCCAATGCTTTTACTTTGCAGGATAACTACTTGCTTAGTTTCAATGGACACACTGTCTCCTGTGCCTTATCCCAAACATCTACCTCTTCTAAATAATTAAAGATCCGCTAGACACATGTGAACTCTTCTTAGGTCCTTCACAGTCTCTGGCTTAGGGCTTCACACTTGCTAAATGCTCACTGAAACTTGGTCCAATCACTCAGGCGCTGCCCTATCTGGAGGCTGTAAAGCCAATTGGCCTCTCCAGAAATATGCCTAAATGGTATGTCTTTCAGGTATGAATCATATACTATGAAAGGAGGACAAACAAGTCAACTTAGAAGAACAAATAAATAGGAAAAATGATATAAGCAGTCAAAAAAAAAAAAACTTATGGTAGATAAAAAGAACAAAGATAATCCCAGGAATAAAATGCCTTCCTCGCAATAAATAATAAATAAGTAAATAAACAAAATTTAAAGAATGGTTGATATTAATTCTCAAGGAAATGAAACAGACTACCATAACGACCCTGCAAGTACAGGTTGCAAAAGGAATATTAAAAACATAAAGTTCAAACTGAATCAATGAATAGCTAGATGAATGCAATTCGATTTATATTCAGAGAAACTAACAGTGCCTACATCACATGTATAACATGTGTCTGGCATAACAGTATATACTAAAAAATATTAGCTAGTAACATTGTTATTATTATTTCATAATAGAATAAATTTCAGATTGAGTAAAGATTTAAATATTTTAAAAGTGACATCATAAAAGAGGAAGAATGGGTATTTATCTTAATCTTGCTGAGGGAAGATTGTTTTGGAATGACGCTACAGGTAAAA
>NW_011889147.1:932242-935566 GCF_000151845.1 Pteropus vampyrus
CTCGTGAGCTGTGTGATCTCAACAAAGTTCATTTCTCTGTACTTCAGTTCCCATATTTTTAAGCGAGGATAACAGTATCTAAATCATCAATTTGTCTGAAAGATTAAACTAGTGCACTAAAGCCTTTAGAACAGAGTCTGGCACAGAGTAAACACTCCATAAATGCCAGTACTTTAAAACTATGAAATCACCTGAGAAAAGTACAGACAGAGAAAAGAAGGGGGCTGAAGCCTGAGCTCTGGGGCGCTGCAACATCTCCAAAGGCCTCCTTTCAGCTCAAGATTTTACCATAAACCTGCATGTCCTAAGCCTTCTCTAGGGCCCCCAAACCTCTGTATATAACTCATAATTGAAAACTGGATAATATAATACTTCCTTAAGCAACAATTATATGTTCTAAGTTCAGATTCATTTTTTTTTCCTGACATATTTGTCTTGTGTATATTTTTATTTTTTATGCCTGTAGCACCTGGTCTTCCTAGGTGGTCTCCCATCCAAGTACTAAACAGGCCCAACCCTGCTTAGCTTCCAAGATCAGATACGATCAGGTTTGTTCAGGGTAGCATAGCCAAAGACTGTCTTGTGTATAGACAATACCATGTTTGGCATAGAGTTAAACATATACTCAGGTGTTCACCAACACTTACCTGTGGGTGTGTCACATAAATTAAAAAGAAAATCAAAATGTAATGCACTATGCTTTCTCTTATGAAAAAAAAAATACCTTCTACATGGAATGATGTGAATTATAAGATACCCTTAGCATCATCCCATTATCCAATTTCAAGCCCATCTTGGCAGAGGTAGTCACACTGGCCAAAGCAGTTACACTACCCATCATGCCATTTCTCCTCCTGACTTTTCAATCAGTATGCTTTTGTGCATAAACTTTTCTGTCTCTTCTTTCCTGGAGATTTGTCCAAATGCAAAAGTCTCTCATATCTGGCAACATGTCACACTTGGTCCCCCTGCCCCCAGTCTCCATAGTCCTAAAAGAATCTAAACACTAAAGCCAGAATATTCCTTAAAACAAACAAACAAACAATAGCATCAAAACTTAGGAAATGAGGGAAACGAAATGGGCATAACCCAAATACATATCCAGAGACTAATCTGGATAAACCACAGAAAATAATGCTGACCTACCAGGACTAGCTCTTGATGTGGCTTCACTCAAGTCTGAGCCTCATATCCTAAGATCTACCCCTAGCCCTCCAGGGACCAGCAACAGTGACAAATACATGGGAACTATGTAGGCGACTTGAATGTGGGCAGAACTGGGCACATGACACTGCTCCTAAATTGGCTTTCTTGCTCAAATCTAATCCTGGAATAGACAAAGGCAGCTAGATGTTACTTTACCAATACTTTTCAGCAAAGCTATTTCTAACTAATTCTAACCACTGATCTAGTTATGGGGTTTTTTTAAATGGTCCATCTGAAATATGATATAAAGTGGCCTCTGTTCATCTCCCATGATTCTGCCATCACTTTCTGTACAAACCTGTCAAAATACAGACGTGGGGAAAAAATAGCAAAACAGAACTTTCATAACTGATATCTCTGATTAATTGGACATAAAAGAGTCCAGTAAAGATGTTGATCTTAAATCCCATTTTTCCATGCTCTCCCTAACCATGGAGCACTAAATATTCATTTAAAGTTCGGTTTTCTTCATCTCTAAGTCTCTGTATACAAATTCTAGTATTTACCAAGAAGCAGAAAGCCTTGATTCCCCTCCCACACTAGTATGCAATTTTCAAGGAAACTTGCATTTTGCCTGGACTTGATACCAGTATTAGGATCACTCTGATTTGTGTAGAAGCACTTTGGATTTAAGCACCTAGAATCCATCCATCCCTGACTCAAGTGGCAAGACCAGACTTTCAGAAAAAACTCCAGGCAGTCCTCACTAGTAAACATTAGGTGCTTTCTAATGCAGGGGATATTATGCTAAGTGGAGTTCCTGGCAAAAGTAAGTGTAATATACCACGACTAATAGGAAAAATAACTGACTGGGTCCTGCTCACTCACTAGAAAATATATCCCCGCACACTGAGTCTTCTTATCAGGGGTCATCTCAGCATCTAGAGCAAAAGCCAGAGTGATATATCAACAGCCAATTCCCAACAATAGTATGTGAATCAGGAGATATCCAACGCCCATATGCAAAAATAACTTTCCATCTAATTTTTTAACGTTACCCACTCATTGATTCTTTGAACACCTAATGTTAAGCACATTCACTGAAAAAAGGTAATAAGAGAAAGTAACAGATGCTTGAAAGCACTAGCTTGGTGCTTTTTCCATAGCTGCTATTCAATAAATGTTGAACACAACATAGAAGGAATATAGAAATATAGTAATACAGAGCTCTTTCTTGGAGACTAGTGTCTGATAGAACATCTCAGGACACTGACTCCAGTTAGCCTTGGAGCAGAGGAAGACTAGGGAGAAACAGGAAAGAATATCCACAAATATCTAGATTCAAACTTATCCTTAGCTAAATTAACATCCAAGATCCCAAATTCACATCAAAGAAAAACAAAAGGCCATCAATATTGACACTTGCCTACACAAACTAGGTTCCAGAACACTGACACAACCAGGGTTCCCAGCATAGTCTAATCATATGGCCCTTTATCATAAGAAGGCCATTTAAAAAGGTTTTTTTTTCTTATCATATTTGTTTGGGGTTCCTAAATTCCAGTTTAAACAAATGATTCCCATACTGCTAGAAAGGCCTTAATTGGGCTAGTCTGTTACTTTTAGTACAATCTTGCAAAGGCTAGATTCTTTTTAAGCCCTTAAAGCACTTGGGCAAAATTCTTTTGATGATAATTTTTTAAAAAATCATCTCCAGAGTTTACATATGTTCCATAATTATTCATGCTGATGGGGGGGAGAGGGGAGATAAACGTTTTATTTCCAAAAGGCTCCCTTCAGTCTGAAAGCTCTAATTGCCAACATATCTGATATTGACTTCCTGCATAAAACAAAATACAAAGAAACAAGTATAATCATAGATCTAAAAAGTGTGACTTTTATAAAAAACAGAGAAACCTCTGCTTACTTAGCCAGAAGAAGGGAAGGATGGGTACAGAAGGGATGATCTGTACATTCAGTGCAGTCATTGAGAACAAGACAATTTGTTCACTCTGTGAATATCTGTACATTAAGAGGAATGGGAAAACTGCAAAAGAAACACTAAAAGAAAACTTAGGCAAACTAGGAGATAATCTGTGATCAGCCTGGAAACCTCAGAAAATGTTTCTTAGAGAGGTTGTAAGATTTATTGCGAAAGATTTAAGGATATTTGGAGGT
>NW_011889147.1:935616-937728 GCF_000151845.1 Pteropus vampyrus
CATGGGCTCTTGAAAGTGATGAGCAGAGGAGAAAGACACTTAAAAAAAGTAATTACCTATAATAATTTTGCCGCCAGAGTGCACAAAAAGGCTTGATTCATCCTGGAGCTGAGTTTTGAAGGATGGATTTGCCAGAGAATGAAGTCAGGAGGCCAAGAGAATATCAAGTACAAAAAACTTGAAAAGGAAAAGAGCCTACTGTGTTGGTAAACTACATGCAGTCTAAGCATGACAGGAAGGACGGGCTAGGTATGAAGGGAAAGCCAGAGGACAAAGATTTTTGAATGTCATGTTAAATAAGTCTGGACTTATTCTGTCAAAGAAGATGCAATAGAAAGCTTCTGTGATTCACTTATATGAAGATCAAGAAAAGACAAAATAAAAGGTAAAGGTGGTTGGAGATAAGAATGCAGATACTATCTGGGAAGAGACATAAGGCAACCTTCTGGGGTGCTGGAAATGTTCTTTACTTTGATCTGAGTGGTGGTGACATGGGTGAATACAAATGTTGAAATCTTTTCGATATATGCTTAATATCTGTGCACTTTACTGTTTGTCATTCCTCATAAAAAGGAAGGAATTGTATGATAATTTCATTGTATTTTAGAAACTCACTCTCGGAAGCAGCCTGGGAGACTGACTGAAGGACACCCAGGGGCAGCCATTCTGACACGGGAAAGCGGCATTCCCGGAAAAGGGTGGTCAAGGCTTTAACTGGGTTGGAGGCAGCAAGACATAAGGAGGACTTTGGGGAAATGGGACTGACAAGAGTTTATGACTGATGACTGAGAGGGAAGGAGAAATCGGAGAGGACACTAATATCATTAAAGGAGCTGGCGAACACAAGACAAGAAAGAGCAGCTTTACAGAGATGAGTATTGAACATGGAAAGTTCGA
The DNA here is from genome assembly GCF_000151845.1 of Pteropus vampyrus. Classification (NCBI taxonomy): domain Eukaryota; kingdom Metazoa; phylum Chordata; class Mammalia; order Chiroptera; family Pteropodidae; genus Pteropus; species Pteropus vampyrus. The sequence goes on from NW_011889147.1 coordinate 936,514, forward strand.
GGTGCCTGGGGATCACCCAGCCATCCAAAAGCAATAATTATATACACTAACTATATGCCAGGTCGTCTTCTAAGTACTTTACAAATACTAATTCATTTAACCTCACAAAGACCTTATGAGGTAGGCACTAGTATTACCTCATTTTGCCAATGAGGAAACTGAGGTGCAGAGAGGTTAAGTGACTTGTCCAGGATCACATATAATGAATGGTAGTAAAAAGATCTGAACCCGGGCTATCTGGCTCAAGAGTTCATGCTCTTAATTTGACCTCAGATACAGGTGATGTATCTCTGACATAAAGGAAATAGTTGAAGGTCTGGGGATACCTGAGATCCCACAGAAAGAGGGTATACAAAATAAAGAATATTAAAACATGTTTCTCAGTGTTGTTGCAAGGGTTAAATGAAATGACATTTATAAACCCCTTAGCAGAACACAGGTAAGAGTCAGCACTCAATTAAAGGTACCCGTCAAGGATAATTTTTCAACAAAACAGAATCATACAAAAGGGACTGGGTTAGACTAAAAGAAGGGACACAACAACCAGATATAGTTCATGGTTGTAGATCCAATGCTGGTAAGGAAAAAAAGGTAAGGACACCTGGGGGGGGCGGGTCAGTGGAGAAATCTGAAATATGGTCTGGGTACTAGTTAAAATAAAATGTACTGACTGAACTGGAAAAGTAGAAATGATTTAAAAATTAGACAGAATGTAAAATAGTATTTATAGTACGATCTAGCGTTGGTAAATAAAAGCATACAAATACGTACGTATATGCCTAGAGAAAGATCTAGGACAGAGTGCACAGGAAGACATTAACGGCAGTGATCTCTGGGTGTTGGGAAAGTGAAGCTTTTATTTATTTATAATGTACTACGCTGCAAACTAAATTTTAAAAACCAATTTAAAGTGGAAGATAAGGATAATTTTATGTTTTATAGGTTTTTTTTTTATTAAAGGAACATACATTACAGCTGACTCCACTCTCTCTTGGCTAGGAATCCCAGCGAACTGGAAAACCACCAGATCTACCTGGTAAATTCCAGTCAACTGGTTGAGGACCCTCACCAATTCTTATTTGTCTTCAAAACAGCCTCACCTCAGCGTTCAGCATATTGCCTGGTTTGCAGTGAACATGCAACAAGTGAATGCAAACATAAGCCAACAGTCAGGACCACCTGAGGGTTTATAGACCAAGCTACATAACCTCTGGG
>NW_011889147.1:937778-940052 GCF_000151845.1 Pteropus vampyrus
AAAAGGGTGGTCAAGGCTTTAACTGGGTTGGAGGCAGCAAGACATAAGGAGGACTTTGGGGAAATGGGACTGACAAGAGTTTATGACTGATTACTGAGAGGGAAGGAGAAATCGGAGAGGACACTAATATCATTAAAGGAGCTGGCGAACACAAGACAAGAAAGAGCAGCTTTACAGAGATGAGTATTGAACATGGAAAGTTCGAGGTGCCTGGGGATCACCCAGCCATCCAAAAGCAATAATTATATACACTAACTATATGCCAGGTCGTCTTCTAAGTACTTTACAAATACTAATTCATTTAACCTCACAAAGACCTTATGAGGTAGGCACTAGTATTACCTCATTTTGCCAATGAGGAAACTGAGGTGCAGAGAGGTTAAGTGACTTGTCCAGGATCACATATAATGAATGGTAGTAAAAAGATCTGAACCCGGGCTATCTGGCTCAAGAGTTCATGCTCTTAATTTGACCTCAGATACAGGTGATGTATCTCTGACATAAAGGAAATAGTTGAAGGTCTGGGGATACCTGAGATCCCACAGAAAGAGGGTATACAAAATAAAGAATATTAAAACATGTTTCTCAGTGTTGTTGCAAGGGTTAAATGAAATGACATTTATAAACCCCTTAGCAGAACACAGGTAAGAGTCAGCACTCAATTAAAGGTACCCGTCAAGGATAATTTTTCAACAAAACAGAATCATACAAAAGGGACTGGGTTAGACTAAAAGAAGGGACACAACAACCAGATATAGTTCATGGTTGTAGATCCAATGCTGGTAAGGAAAAAAAGGTAAGGACACCTGGGGGGGGCGGGTCAGTGGAGAAATCTGAAATATGGTCTGGGTACTAGTTAAAATAAAATGTACTGACTGAACTGGAAAAGTAGAAATGATTTAAAAATTAGACAGAATGTAAAATAGTATTTATAGTACGATCTAGCGTTGGTAAATAAAAGCATACAAATACGTACGTATATGCCTAGAGAAAGATCTAGGACAGAGTGCACAGGAAGACATTAACGGCAGTGATCTCTGGGTGTTGGGAAAGTGAAGCTTTTATTTATTTATAATGTACTACGCTGCAAACTAAATTTTAAAAACCAATTTAAAGTGGAAGATAAGGATAATTTTATGTTTTATAGTTTTTTTTTTTATTAAAGGAACATACATTACAGCTGACTCCACTCTCTCTTGGCTAGGAATCCCAGCGAACTGGAAAACCACCAGATCTACCTGGTAAATTCCAGTCAACTGGTTGAGCACCCTCACCAATTCTTATTTGTCTTCAAAACAGCCTCACCTCAGCGTTCAGCATATTGCCTGGTTTGCAGTGAACATGCAACAAGTGAATGCAAACATAAGCCAACAGTCAGGACCACCTGAGGGTTTATAGACCAAGCTACATAACCTCTGGGGCTGAAAAAAACTTTAATGTGGAATAGAACCAACTGTTAATAATCTATTAATAACATTTGATGCAATATGATCAAAACATTAAAGTTCCAATACCAGCATACTTTCTGGCATTCAGTAGGTCCTGCTCAATAAGTATCTGTTGAATGCTCCAAGATTTTTTTCTGCAACTCAAACTTTCAGATCCAGTATGAGATATTATTCAAAGGTCTGTGTTCTCACTTTCACGCTGACCTTTAAAGATTTTTCTTTAGAAATGGAAAAAGATTCCTGAGGACGGAAAAACTTTTAAAGTATCATACCCTGAGCCAACTCACTGGCCTGGTAAGGGCTGTATCAATCTATTCTCATCGGTGCTGTTTGGGCCACATCAGTGGGGCGGTGGGGCTGGGCTTTAGGAAAATCCATCCTAAAAAAAGTGCAAGGTTGAGGCCCTGGATGCCTGACTCCACATTCACTATGCAGTTCCTCTGAGAGGTCCAGGCCCTCTCTTGGAAGCCTCTCCCATTCACTGTCCATCTGGCCCAGGTTTGGGAGATCCAGGAATTATTATTTGGATACTAAAATGTCATTTATAGTCATATGCAGAATTAAGGCAAAATACCTGTTCTCCAGCTTCACAAGACTCTCTTAGAAATCTGGTACATACATCTTACCAGAGAATTATGTCATCTTCGAAACCACTATAAATTTTCAAAAAAAAAGAAAAAGTAAAAGAAAACTCCAAATAAACAAATGCTGCCAGGCCCCTAACTACACTAATACCTGGATTATCACAAGGGCCTCCTAACTCCTCCAAGGCTCCAGTTTCTTCCTCAATTCCAATCCATTTTCTATATTATTGACTTTATGTCAC
>NW_011889147.1:940102-941981 GCF_000151845.1 Pteropus vampyrus
CATCAAAAGGATATCACAGTCCTATTTTTCTAAGCTTTTAACTATCTCAGAAAATCTAAATTGCTCCTTAATAAATTAGAAGAATGACAAATGCTCACCAAATATAAAAACAGTAAAAACTGTGTGAGTAAGCAATGAGCCAAAAATGCAACCAAACATCTCTGACACTTAAGAGAATTATGAAACTCTCTATTGAGACCCCCAGCTCTCAAAACTAACCTCAAGGGCATTCTCACAGGAACTCCTACCCAAAGATCGTTCTCTGGAGAAAACTCTGCATGGTTTTCCTTTCTGACCTATAACAAGAGGCTACAGATAAAATAAAACGGCTTTTAGGTGATGTCACATACAAAATGGGAGAAAAAACCAAGGGACTTATCAGGCCATGAACTCTGTCTGGTCCTAGGGGATTACCTTCATTTAGAAGAACTAGAAAAACTGAGTTAAGAGATTTCTCCGACATCCAACTCCAGAAATTTCTAAAGAAATGGCAAAGGTGGAACTTCAACCCATATCTTGGACTCTAAATCACCTACACTTAGAGGTGACATTCCTCAGAGGTCCAAAACCCAAACTGAGTAATCCCAACACACTTAGAGGTGCTTGTGAGAATTTCACATATCAAGGTGGCAAGCTCTCCACTTAGAGGCTCTTAAAGGTAAAAATGGGTGTAGAGAACTAAGGTTACACTTTGGTTTTGCATTTTTTTATCTTACAAAAAAAAATAATAACGTTATCGCCTCTAAATTAATTAAAATAAAACTTCTCTAGTTGACAAACTTGATTTTTCTGCTAGTCAGCTGCCCTTTTTTGTGCAACTTTCTGCTACCTGACATTCCTTGGACTAAGAACCTAGTCATCAGAGCACTAACAAGTTCAGAGGAAAAGGCCTAGAGGTTGCACAAGGAAGAGCAAGAAATGCAGACTGTACACAAAGCACCAGACAATTCTAGTAAAATGGCTCCACCCACTGCCGCCCTTCCTGAGTGCATTATCTGCAAAGAATCAAAGGACTTGGCTATAAACTTGGGTATTCAATGGTCCTGTAAGATCCCTAGCTGTATATATGAACAACACAATTAACTAATAAGAAATATGGAGAGGTAGGAAGAGCTTTGCACACCTCAAATCCTGGCTTTCATATCTCTCCAAAGGCATCCTGTTGCTTCTCCACGACAAAAAGTAAAATAAATGTACACTTTTTATCATAACTGGTCTTATTATTAATAAAGATGATCTCAATTCATTTTCACCTTGCCAGTACCACATATTTTAATTTAGCATTTTTAAGAAACAAGAGAATGAATGTGAGGAGAAAAGGGCACCTCAACTTAAATCATTATCTTTAGAACAGAGGCCCTGGTTTGGAGCTCAACTTTGTCACTTAGTAAAGGCTCTCTAAAAAAAAAAAAAATTGTGACATTGATCTAGGTCCCAGAAGTCCAAGCTAGAGTAAAAGAAAAAAAAACTTTCACCAAAGCATTGCGAAACATGTAGGGGAACATAAAGGACAAACCACCAGTTGTGTTGCTCCACATACACATACCATTTCAATGTTCGCCTGGTCACACCAGCTCTTTTCTGATCCCCAGTAGCCCTGTGGTCAGTGGTGACACTAGTTCTTACCAAGTTAACCAAGCTATCGAAGGGTAAAAGGGGCATGAATTTAAACACCCAGACATCTTGGCTACATTCACTTTTTTTTTTTTAACCTTCTAATTAAGAACTATACCTCGCACATTACCTATGATGAACATGTCACATTCCTGAACACAGATGTCACATTTCTCTTCTAAAAAACATTGTTTTGCCTATCACGCCTTTTCTCAGAAATCTTTAAAAGCTGGACAATATGTATAGGATGAAGTTCCAGCTCCCG
>NW_011889147.1:942031-942801 GCF_000151845.1 Pteropus vampyrus
TCTGCTGGAGAGAAAAGATAGAACAATATGTCAAGCATTTTGCATGCCTCCCTGTCATTCCAAACTTAAAGCCTTCAACATTCAGGATCCTTCAGGACCTGGTCTTCACCAGGTATCTCCCATAGGTCTCTTTCATCAACCTGCTGCTTCAATTAGGACAGCCTAGTTCCCAGTCCAATTTCTACCCCACACAATCCAACATCTTTTCTGCCTCATGCTATTCCTAGTCATTTCCCACCCCCCAAAGTGTCCTCCTCAATTTCGAAGGCAATATTGTACGGAGAAAAGAGAACTGACCTAGAGATCAAACTACCTAGAATATAAACATGGTTCTGACACAAACTGGTTGTATACTTTTGGATAAGTCCTTTGCCTCTCTAGGCTCCGTTTTCCTATCTATAAACAGAAAGATTGAACTAGATTAGCTTAATAGTCCTCCCAGCTCAAAAAAAAAAATTACTCAATGACTCCTATAGGCCCAACGAATCCAATCTCTCCTTCAAAGTCTACGAGTCTTCCACAAATTCCCTCTAAGCACTCCAGCCCACATTATTCTAACCCTTCTCTGAACTACTATGTCTAGAACCCAAACAAATCACACAGTACGCCTATTCAACTAAGATTTTCTGAGCATCTCCTTGGCCAAATATTACAGCAAAGGCCTGGTAATAAACATAAAGCCAAGTAAGACCCAGACATGAATATGTCACCTGCATATCCCTTTCCTCTCCACTATTTTTATCCAAGTGAAGTCATGTTAAACATGAACA
>NW_011889147.1:942851-949415 GCF_000151845.1 Pteropus vampyrus
GCCAGAATTCAAGCTGACCACCGTCTACTTCCATGGAAGCTCCCACTGCCTGTCATAGAAGGCAACTGCGGAAGCACAAGCTTTAGAATCAGACAACGGGGAGTGAGAACTCCAGCTCTACCACTTACTACTTGTTTGACTTTGAGCAGATTACTTATCTTTTCGATCTTCTCTCCTTAAAAGAAGAATTTCCTCCTTTTAGAAGAATAACCATGCCTACTTCACAACACTAGAAGATGAAAGAAAGAACACGGCTCTGGCACAGAGTAGATGCTCCGCAAGCATTCCTTTTCTCCCTAGCTCCAATCCAAATGGTCCACTTTCTCTTTTCTTGAAAACTCTCCCCGGCAACTCTCCACTAGTTTCAGAACCACATTTTGCTTCAAGGCCTAATTGAAATTCCTTCTCTTCTGTGAAGCCACCCTGGCTCATAATTGTTTTCTCCTCTGAGCTTCTATAACCTGAAATCGTTAGTCTTCTCTTAAATGCCATTCCTCTTTCCCCAGTGAGTCCACAAACTCAAGCGCTAAATTTTTACTATCAAGCCAATCACAATATAAGTGTCCAATAAAAATTACTTTGAGGATAGAGCTGCCTCGAAGTTGTCTATCAAGGGTCCAGGAAGCCTTTTTTTCACTCCATGCATTCAACAGACTATGCTTAGCTCTTGCTTTGCACTGTCCTTAATTCGGCATGGAGGATAAGACTATGAGCAACTTGTCTCTATCTTTGATTAGCTTTCTGGAACCTACACTATTTCTGATCTTTTAGAACCCCTACTTCTGAAAACTCCTATCAATGAAGGGATTCACCTTCTGAGAATATTACTTGGAGAAGTAATGCAATTTTGTGACCCTATCCTAAGATGGCGAGCTAAAGTATGTGCACATAAGAGATAGCTCAAAACAGTCCTGGAGATGGGATAATGACCTCTGCTCCCTTCCCCTCTGCTGTTCAAACAGCAGAAACACCTGCACACGATACAAGCAAGAACTAGAGCATCAAGATAAATTCTCTCACTCAGTGAAGAAGCTGTTATATTCATAATCAAGTAATATAAACCACGTTCATATAAAGATCCTAAGAAAATGCAATAATCTCTCTTTATAAGCACTTGAAAATGTTCAATCTCTTGAACTCTACTATATTACTAAATTCTTGGATAGGTAGCATAAACGTTGGCTAATGTATGTTTCTTTAGTCTTGGATTACTGAAAAAATATATGTCTTTAATACTAAGTACACTTCAGAAGGAGGGCAAAAAAGGAAAGACAATCATTCCCAATAAACACAGTTTAATTTGTTAAAGCGAAAGAGTACAAACTTAAATTTCCTTTGTTTGAGTTCTGTGTGTGTGCGCGCGCGTGTGTGCGTGTGCGTGCGTGCGTGTGTGTGTGTGTTTTCTTTAAGGAGCCTGCATACAAGCTATCACAGCTCCAGGTAAGAACTCAACAGCCGCTGCCCAGCAGCTTGGGCATGTCCAGGGGACAGGGCTTGCAGAGCCCACTCCCAGGGCCGCCCGGACTGCAGTCTATTCTTCACCCACCACGGCTCTGCACTTCCCCAGACCCTCATCTAGATGTTCCCCACCCCCAACCGCGCGGGCCCTAGCCAGCCGGAAAGCAGAGCCTGCCCCGACCCCCCGGAGGGAAGTCCCCTGCGGCCCGGGGGAGCTGCCCTGCTGCTTTGCTCCTCTGAGCTTTCAGAGGCCCCCTAGAGTCCGGGCGCCAGGATGCAAATGCTCAGAGCTGGAACACCGCCGGGGGCAGGGAATGGTGAGTAGCTGGGAAAATGGCTAGGACTGCATCCGCAGGCAGGGCGCCGCAGGGCGGGAACCAGCACCCCTCCGGCCCACCACCCGGCCCAGAGCGGGCAACCTACCGGCTGGTGGGCGGGCAGGCAGGGAAAGCCAGGGCGGCAGGCGGATGCACTTACCTCTGCGCTCGCCAGCCAGGCTGGGCGCCCACCCTGATGCGGGCTTGCCTGGAGCTGTGCAGCCCGGAGGAGGAGCCGCCGCTCAAGGAGAGAGGGCGGGTGGCAGGCAGGCATCCGCACCCGGGGCTGCGGCCGGACTGGAGGGAGAGAGAAGGGAGGGAGCGGAGATTTGAGTTGAGGGGGCGTGGAGGAGGTGTGCCTCCACCCGAGACAGAGAGGGTGGGCTGCTGGAGCCTGGCGGACGTGTGTGCTCAGAGGCAACAAGAAAACCGCGCTGAGAGTGCGCGAGGGGCGGAGCGGGGCAGGGTCGGGGGGAGCGAGATACAGGGATAAGGAAGATGGGGGTGGAGGGGCAGGATGAGGAGTTGGCCCTCACACTGAACGGTCCTCACTTCGGCACCCATCCGACGAAGAATTGTCTAGGTCTAGAGCAAAGCACAAGGGGGTCTAAAACTTTGTCATTTTCTCATACACACGTGACCCCCTCTGCAGTCCAGATGGTTTCAATCACTGGAGGAAAAAAGCGGCTCTCCTGGTATGCATGAAAAGCCAGAGCTGGGAGAGTCTGGGAAAAGCTGCCTGGACAGCCTGCCTGCCTTCAAACAAACTGATGAGATCTTTCCGTTCTCCCAGCCCTCAGCCTGGGGGAGCCCTGCAAACCACCACCCCCCCCCACCCCCCCGCAAAAAACCATTAGAAGGTACATATGGTACTGCAGCAGTAGCAGAGGCACTCTGAAAGCACTGGGGTTCCAAGGAGTCTGCTCTGAACCGAAAGTTCAAGGGCATTCTGAGAATTTGTTTTAATTCTTCATTAGCTTGCAAAACCAAAAACTAGGAAAGGATGTCGTTAAATAATAAGCAAAAGAATACCTACTAGTAGTGAGAATCTGTGGTTTATTAGTGGAATTCTGAAAGAAATTTTTAATCACCTAAAATTTAAACCCATATGTATTTAGTGGGATATTAGGAAGCCATGTAACCCAATTTCTCCTCCCATAAATCACTATAAACAGAACTTTCTACTGAAATGCACAAAATTGACTTTCACAAACCTAGTTACATTTTGAAGGAACAAATGTGTATGAATGAACATAAACAGCTCTAAGGCCAAGACATGTTTCAAAGCCCAAGCCAATAAAATTGTCACATATCCTAGGAAGGTATTTATTCAGCTGCAAGGCAAGCATCGAAAATAATGAGTTTAAAATCTATCCTGTAAATAATTTAACTTGTTCATCATCGAACAGAAATAGTGGCAAGAACCAAACTGATAGTCTATCGTTCTTTTGCCAAAAAAAAAAAGGATACTAACATGAATTACTAGTATTAACTCTTTATCTCAATAATATTGATGCCAGAGGATATGTTTGGCCTTTCTAGAAGAAGGCTTTATAAAAAAGTGTGACACAGTCTGTGTGTGAAAAATAATTCCATTCTTAGTAAAGCGAATTGGTCTACATTAGGAAAACCCACGATTTCAGTTGTAATCGAGGCACACTGGAAAACACAGGAGACAACTTGAAACTAGAGAAATCAGAACAACTTTTACTTCAAATTCAAAATCCAGCACTGAGTTTCAACTCTAGTACACCGAAGTGTTTAAACCCTTTAGAAGACGTAGACCATATTTGGATGGATTTAGCCATTTCCAATCTGTTCCAATCTCAAATTAGGGTGGTTCTACCCTCCATATGCAACAAGAGGACTCAGTATAAGAACCCTTAGAGGACAGGAGCCACAGAATTCAACAATGCTCCAGGCAAAGTCCACCTGCAGCTCCCTAAGCTCTGTAAGGAAGTTCTTAAGTCTCCCACTTCCAAAACTATTAAAATTTGTACTATTAAAGTCCTGTTTTTCTTGTGAGTGACATCTGTAAAGAAAGCTAACTCAACAGAAAGCGTCAAGATTTTCCTCAAACCCAGGACAGTAATGGTTTTTATTTCTGGCAGCTACTGCTGCTGCCTCTTACGTGTGCAATGTAAGAGGGCAATAATAAGATACAAAAAGAGTTGTTCTTTTTGTTTGCCAATTCCATTGCAAATTATGCATGGAACTTTTTTAATGACTAAGAAAAGCCTTAATTAGACCTGCTCTTGCAGAAAGAAAATTAACATCCCTTGTTCTCTAAATAGAGTCTTGAGTCTAAACTCCACTAATATCAGTATTAATCTTAATACTAGCCAAAGATTTATTAGAGGCACTGACATCTGAAATGTTTTTAAAGCTACTTTAAATGGTGCTAATTTAATAATTTGCATTAACCTAATGTCCACAAGATTTTGCAAAGAAAAGCCAACCATGTATGAAGTGCTACAGGAGATTAAGATCTGTGGAGACCGAGACCAGGTCTATCTTGTTAATAATCACGTCCTACGTGCCCAGCACAGTGCCCAGCATAAATAAGTGCACAATAAATATATGCCGTCTGAGTAAATGAAAGATAAATAAAAACACTCTCCACAATACTGTGGAGGCATGTAACTTGTAAACAACAGGATGAACTAACAGCTTTCGGAAGGATACCAGCAACAAAAAAGAGGAAGGGGTAATTAGCATTAGCTGGCTTTGGACTTTGGTCACAATACATATTCAGAAATGTGCAGAGATTGCTGCAAATAAGAAGTGCTTTTATGAAGAATTTGATGTATTTAGTGCCGAATTTAGAGATCTTAGAGATACACTTTCCCATGTTCCCATTATTCAGTCCCCTCAACACAGAGCCAACAGAAGATTTGAGCATAAACATCCTGGCTCTAATTTGGATAGTTTGAAACTGTTCCTTTCATCCTCTCTCATACATCTCCTCCACTCCCAAGCTATTTCCTCTGTACTGTCTTCTGTCAGTCTATGAAAGTTTCCTAATCTTTAGAAGCAGTAGCTTTGGTTCTCTTTGTGTGGAGAAGTACAAAACACTCTGATTACATGGTTATATTCCATACAGATGCCTGGCAACACATCTTATAGCTAAGGATCTGTTTAATATTTTAACTGTGAGGGACTTATAATTCAACTATTTTGGTATATACCAAAATAGCACTTGACATCACAGAGATGGGCTTTACTTCCTTTTGCTATTTTAAATCCTGCACTTCAGCATGGTGAGTAGTTTGGGTTTTCTGGTTCATGGATTTTGCTTTGGCATGTTTTTTTTTCCTTTGAGGAACAAAGAGGTTAAGATTTTCGAGGAAGTCTTTCAGGTTTTTGTAGGTCTAGTACTCTGAAGCAATTATTTCTTCCTAAGTACTCTACCTATAATATTAGTTGTGGTCATTAAAGGGGCTTATTATGTCTCACAAGCCAAATAACAAGCTTTCTCTAAGGCAGGCAACTGGGAAACATGGTTGGCCCAGATGACCTTTAAGTTTTCCAGTCATGCTTTTCCACATATCATTTCTTTTTTTTATTTTTTATTTTTAATGAAAATAGTACGTTTTGTTTAAACAACTAAACATAAATTCTAAAGGCTGAAATTGTCCTAAACCTTTTTTAAATAAAATAATCATCACTAATTTACAACTTCAACAAGTGCTATTTAATCCAATCCTGTTTTCCATTATCCCCGGATTTGAGTAGAACCTCATTTCTACAGCACCCCATATTCGCCCTTGAAGTTTTTCTATAAGTTTAAGACTGTGAGCTGGTTTTGACATAAAATGCCTCTGATCTATAATCTCCAGGAGCCCAGCATACCCTGACAAGTTCATCTCTTTACTCCTGAAATAGCTACAAGGAATTCAAAGGAATGAACTTGTCACTCCTTTTGGCTTTTTACTTACCTCTTTTCCAAGCCCCTCAAAAGGCTAATGGGACTTACATTCACACAAATGCAACGAAGTTAGAAGTGTGAACCTTTGTGACTCATTTTTCAAGTCAGTAAGGCATGATGGTATATACCACACCACTAGTTTCTAAATCTGATAGCCCTTCAGAATCCTCTCAGCTTGTCAGAAACACAAATTCTGGCCCTAGTCCCAGACCTACTGAATTAGAATCTCCAAGGTTAAGAGATACTAGACTAAATTCATTCTATGATCTTTACTTTGTCAGTTCTACGTGTGGCAATTTTCTCTTTGAGGAAAGCCCCACTATTACCATACACTCACACACGCTTCCCAAAAGGAATCAAGCAGATATATGAATTGAAATGTAATATAGTTCTTTCCTTCACAATAACCAACTTACTTGGGCACAACTACCTTACATCTTAACTCTGAAAGAAAAAATCCTTAATGTTCAAAAAATTTTTTCTAATAAATAAAGCTTAAACAAAGTTTATTAAGATATTAAAATAGATCCTTGAGGAATCAACAATTTTGTTACAAACATAGCACTAATACACCACTGAAACTATTGCTTAAATTTCTACCTTTTGTAATCAAGTAAAATAATCCATAACAACCACTTGTTATATTCTATTATTCCTATATCTATTGGAATACACTATATTCTATTAAAATATCCTATAGTCTATTAAAACCTACTTAATTTTAAAAATTGTAAAGGATAAAAAGCACAGAACCTAAAATTGCATACATAAATTTTTGATATTGTGACTTAAATTATATCTATATATATATATACACATACATACATACGTGTGTGTGTGTATATATATATGTATATATAT
>NW_011889147.1:950139-951684 GCF_000151845.1 Pteropus vampyrus
TAACATAAATTACTGGGTTATTAATAAAGATCCTTTAAGATATACATTACTTTTGTCAAGATGGTAAATCTCTTTTGGACTTCAGTGATTATTACTTTCTTAAGTGTTATATTGGAATTTTAACAAAATTAAAAGTAAGCTATTAATTTGTAAAGCATTTAAGGGATCACTGAACTGAACTGCTTCATTTATTACCTTTTTCATACCAGAATCTATTTCCTTTCCTAAATATCATGTAGTGCCTTTCACTCTCCCCTTCCAAAGTACAAGAAAGATACAATACATAAAATCAAGGTTCTTTTTCTATAATCAGTTTACAAAAAGTTTCAGTCTGACCTAGATTCATTCATTTTATTGCTCTGTAATGTTGTTTGGAGCTTTATTCCAAATACCAGGCTATTTATTATTTATTTAAAGAAAGTACTAGGACAGCCTGACGATGTTGGACAGGCTGGACCTTGGAGATAATAAGATGAGGTGCTCTTTAGGTGGATAGGAAATGAGAATGGGCTCAGAAAGGATCACTAAGCCTGGAAGGTCTCCTCTCTCATCTGTCTTGTTGTATGGTACTTTTTCCTTCTCTCATGGGTTTGAAGATAATTTTTGATTTGGAGAAAGTCAAGTCTAAAAATTTACTGATTTGAAACATTAGTTACCAATCACTGTTCCAATAGTATCAGTCTTAGATCTAATCAAATATCTCTAGATTAAAGATTTATCCTTGTCACTGAAACTATACTGCAAAAGGTGCAAAAGAAATTGACAGGTTTCACTACAAACCTCCCAATACTGAATACTACTCAACAATTCCTTTACTATTCTAGGATTTAGATCTTTTTCTCCCGCTGAACTGACAGTTTGGGGAAAGAATTTTAGATAAAAAACATTTTTGATTCAGATTTTAGAAGGCATTGCTTCACTTGTCATACACTTTCTAATACTGCAGCTGAAGAATGTAATGTATACTTTTTTTTTTTTTTGTCTCTGGGAGCCTGCAGGATCTTTTCTACCTGAAATTTCATGATGATGTGCCTTGGTATGGGAACTTTTTCAAACACTGTTCTAAGGTATGTGGTAGGCCCTTTTAATCTGGAGGTTAATGTCCTTTATTTTATTTTATTTTATTTTATTTTATTTTTTAAGTGAGGCAACCCTTGCTTGACCTCACAGATTGCAAGGACCTTGTCAGCTTACAATCCCTTATTTTTTTTTTTTTTTTCACGCGTACAGTACCTAGTCTTCCTACATGGTCTCCCATCCAAGTACTAACCAGGCCCGACACTGCTTAGCTTCCAAGATCAGACGGAAGGCAGCATGGTCAAGGCAGCATGGCCGTAGATGGTTAATGTCCTTTAGTTCCAATAAATGCTCCCATATTATTTTTAAAATACGTTTCCTCTCCCAAACTTTAATTTCTTTTTCTGGAAGCCTATTATTTATATGTTGGGCCTTCAAGATTGATCTCCTAATTATCCATCTCATTGTCTTTTTGTTCTACTTTATGGAAAATTTTATACAATTTTCCTTCTAACTCTTCTATCAATT
>NW_011889147.1:952554-955011 GCF_000151845.1 Pteropus vampyrus
TGTTCTCTTATATGTAATTATTTGTTTTTCTCTTGCTTTTAATATTCTTTCTTTGTATTTAACCTTTGGCATTTTAATTATGATGTGTCTTGGTGTGGGCCTCTTTGGATCCGTGAATTTTGGAATTCTCTGAGCTTCCTAGGGTTTTATGTCCATTTCCTTCACTAGGTTAGGGAAGTTGTCCACCATTATTTCTTCAAACAGCTGTTCAACATCTTGATTTTCTTCAGTTAACACCAATCAGATGAATATTTGGAGCCTTAACAGTGTCCCATATCGTCCTTAAATTATTTTTATAGTCTTGGCATCTTTTTTCTTGCCATTCTGATAGAGTGTCCTTGGCTTTCCTGTCCTCTAGATAGGGCATTTGACCCTCTTCTTTATTGACTTTGTTTATTCGTTTGTTTATTCCATTTAATATACTTCTCATCTCAGATAATGTGTTCTTCATTTCAGACTGGTTCTCTTTTATAATTTCCATTTCCATTTTTGTGTTTTTTATCTCTTTGTTGAAGTTCTCACTGAATTTATTTACACATCCCAAAAGTTCGTTGAGCATCTTTACAACCAGTGTTTTGAAGTCTGCATCTGTTAGATTACTTGACTCCAATATTTCTGGATCTCTGTTCTGTTCTCACATATGGTTTCTGCTTCTTTGTCTTCCCATTTGGGCTGCCTTTCCATGTCTGTTTCTACGTACTAAGCAAAGCCCTTAAGTCTCCCAGTCCTATTAGTGTAGATTTGTGAAGTAGGTGTTCAGTGGCACAGTCCTGAGAGGGGTTCAGCTGCAGGCCAAATTTAGTCCAAGCCTCTGCCACTCCAGGGCCATCTGTTAAGATTCAGCAAGCAATTCACACATGCTGTGCTTATAGTTGCCTCAAAAGGCCACACCAGAAACCGAGGCTGCTTCCAATGTGAGTCTCAGCAAGGAGCACCTGACTCGCTGAGGATATCTGGATCTGGCTTGGGTGGGGCCATGAGTTGGGGTAGGCGGGGTTTCAGAGAATCCTCTGGGCAGAGCAACCTCTATTATCCAGTCTGATGAGGTCTCGGCTGCAGCTGTGTCTGTGCACTGGGAGTGGAGAGGGCTCAACAGGGAACAATGGATACTGCCGGCACTTCTGTACCCAGCGAGTCTCACCTCAGCCCTCACTCCAACAATGTCTCCTTTTAAGTCCCTGGTGCCCCCTGCGTGCAGTCGAATCAGCACTGGTGCTCAGAGCTAGCAGGTCCATCACTGCGAAAATGCAGTCGCGGACATGGCCCCTTTAAGAGGCATCTGCCGCTGCCGCAGCCCTCATCTCACTCAGCCACTTGAGACCAGGCAGCCCCGCATCCTCGCCCTGTCCTACCTTCTGCTGTTGCAGGGTGATTTCTTGGACTTCTCCCTAGTTATATGGCTTGTTCCTCTAGATCCCAGGCGATTTCTCCTTGCTGCTGCTCCTTGTTTCTGTCACAACTTTGATTTGGTTGCCAAAAGGATGAACAGAGCCTCTATTATCTACACCATTTTTTTTTCTCTCCATGAGCTTCCTTCTTGACCTTCTCTACATCCTAGCATTACTATCAACTCCTTCTCTTGTATTCATGACCACTATTTTTCAGTCTTTCATTACTATCTCTTTTTCAGCATATCCTTTAATTAGAAGATTTTCTTCTTGGCTCTTTTCTACATATAGCCTGTCCCTAGGCTTCTTATTTGAATAAATATGCTGACGTTTCCAAACTATTATCTCAATTCCAACTTTTTCTCTTGAGTTCTAGATCTGAACTTCCACCGACTAGTGGATATTCACACCTGGATATACCAAAAACAAACCCAACTTTACATCTTATTCTTGGCTTTAGACAGTCTGTGCTCCAATCTCATAAATAACTTGTCATTCTCAGAAGATATCAAGAAAGTCAACACCTTTGATAGACCCAACTCAAATGTCACTCTTCAGTAAAGCCTTCTGACTTCTTCCTACCCCAGGCAGAATGAATTACTCCGTCTTTTTGCACCAAAGGCACAGTTCATAGCCCATAACATCTGTTCACAAGTACTGTTCACCATGACTCAATACGTTGACTTTGCTAGAAGGTGCACCTCTTGAAGGTGTAACCATCTTCAACATCTAGCAAATGGCAGTTAATAAACAGCTGTTGGAGTATAGTAATTTCAAATGAAAATATAGTATAAATATTTAATTATGTAATCATTAAGTAAAGAATGTAACCAGAAACCTAGCCCACTAGGTTTTAAAAATGCATGATTTTTAAAGAATGTAACCAGAAACCTAGCCCACTAGGTTTTAAAAATGCATGATTTTAAAAATGCACCTGTAGACATTTTTAACCTTAAAAGATTATTATTTTTTAACCAAACATTTCCAATCTTATCCAAAGGCACATTCTTCCTAGTCACTTACACATGTGCAAATTCAGAATTTAAAAGCTAATTACTTTTAAATCATC
>NW_011889147.1:955946-958391 GCF_000151845.1 Pteropus vampyrus
ATTCCATCACTTGCAGACCCCATTATCCAACATTCAACTAATATTTATTCAAAGCCTACTCCATGGCAGGCAATGCAGTGAGTATGGGGATGAGCTCAGTCCCTAAGAGGACAGTGATACTAGTTTTCTGACTAACAGAAAGGATTGTCTCAGTTCTTCTGCTTGTTTCACCCTGACTCCAGATTTCTTATTCTTTACTTCCTCTGATATATATATATTTTTAAAGCCTACAGCAGCTGATATTCCTAGGTACATTTCCTCTGAAAAATATAGCTGGAAGTCTTAAAATTAAGGTGGTAAAAATCTACAGGATTGTCACTCAGTGATCAGATGGTTAGAACCAGGCAGTCCAGGAGTCAACATGGTTCCAAGACAGATAAGAAGTCACGTCAGGCACCAAAGTCACCAATTCACAAGACCAAGATAACTCTGTGCATGGTAAGAGTGGTGGACCCTAGGCTTGCTGCATCGTTTTGCCCTTCCAATTCCAGCTTCTAAGGTGGAACTCTCTAGACCTCATCAAGTTATGTTGACTTCTGATTTCCTCAAAGCAGGGAGTCGTTCATCTCAGTGCATAAGCCTTCAGTATCATTGTGTGAAAGCATGACCACATCTTCCAACTAAGTCTGAAACTTTATAAATTACAGACAGGAAGGAAAGGTGGGAAACGGAAGACCTATGTTGTACAGAAGTATTAAGGGGCCAGACTCTAATGGCAGACCTTAAATTTGAGACTCCAAACTCTGAACATGTGCTGATCATTCCCCATCTACCCATCCCATCGGTGTTTATATGCCAATCCCCTGTAACTCTTTGTCTCTGATCTGTTGCTTACCCTGATCCTTGCCATTCAGAGGTATTCTGGTTCTAATCCACGGCCTTGTTTTAATCTTGAATCATGGATATGCTCCCAATCTAAAACACTTAACTGATTCAATATCCCTGGCCACACCTGATCACAAACTTTATTCTCTTTCCATTTGTTCCCATGCCATTCATTTACTCTCATCACAGCTTCTGGTCCTGCTTCCCCATTCACTGCTGCCAATAGCTCTGTGGCTGGCTAGAATTTTAGAACCTTTTTTAACTCATTCTGGCAGGACAAAAGAGATGAGTAATAATTAGTCTATTTAACAACAGTATTCGGAAAGGACCCAACTTTGCTCACGTTTAACTGTAGTATGTACATCAAGTTATTGTATCTTTCTGTATCTCTAGTTTCTCATCTTTAAATTAATATATATGCTGTATCTATTAATATCCTTCTGTATCTCTAGTTTCTCATCTTTAAATTAATATATATTCCCTGAAAAACATGTTTATACTTAATTAAAATAACATGCATTCTGGGATTACAATAAAGTTATAATATACTCCTGCATTCCAAGCTTTTAATGAGTTTTAATGAGTATTAAAAACGGTTAGAAACAAATCAGCTTCCTGGAAGGAGTAATTTCTTTCTTTGAATATAGTATCTATCTCACTTCACAAAATATTTCTGAAATGTTATGCAAAAAGAAAAATATTATAAACAAATTAAGTATTCAGAAGAAACTCAATGGTGAGTTTTTTCTTAATGAAGAAAGATTATGCAAATGTTAACAATTATCCCAAAATGTCTTATATATTCAGATATAATTGCTTTGAGTTCTCTGAAAAAGACTTATCTTAACAATCTTATGGGAAAGGAATATTCTAAGCACATTTTATTGGGTTAATTCAATTTAAGGCTTTGACTTTTCTACTAGTGAAACATATATTTTTCTTTTAATTTAAAGACACAAGACTTTTCATTGTGCTAGTATAAAGAGTACATTCTAAAGTGTTATACAAAGTATGCTTCTAAAATGTAAAAGAGTTAAAAGAGATTCCTCATGTCAATTCCTAGGAGATGCAGTATGGAAAGGGTGAACAGAAGCAAACAGTTTCCTGAAATTGTGCCAAGGCTACATGACAACTGCCTGGCAGGAAATGCTTTTGGAGGGCCTAGATAAACAGACTATCATCTTTTTTTGGAAAAATCTTCCTCTTTGGCTTCTTATAAAGCAAATGTACTGAGTTTAGCATCATAAACACAATAAGGAGAAAAAAAATCACAGAGGATTTTTAAATGATGGTACCTAGAGGATCTATATGATAATTACGTGATCTGTCCTTCACTTTTAACACACATGAATCTCACTGCTCAATAGGCATGTGCTCAATACATGCTTGTTGAAATTCTGCGATAAATGAAATCTTGCTTTTCCATTAAATTTCATCATGATTTTGGTGAAGCTTTATCTTATGAGAAATTTTCATTTAGCAGTAGCTTTTAATATTTTAGCATTACACAGTATTTTCTTGCATCTATATAGCAATGAATTTTTCAAAATAATTTATATCCATTAACTTAATTTTTGTTCTAACATCTCATTTAATAAGTGCTAGTGTTGATGCTAAGCT
>NW_011889147.1:958441-964274 GCF_000151845.1 Pteropus vampyrus
CTCATAAATAACTTGTCATTCTCAGAAGATATCAAGAAAGTCAACACCTTTGATAGACCCAACTCAAATGTCACTCTTCAGTAAAGCCTTCTGACTTCTTCCTACCCCAGGCAGAATGAATTACTCCGTCTTTTTGCACCAAAGGCACAGTTCATAGCCCATAACATCTGTTCACAAGTACTGTTCACCATGACTCAATACGTTGACTTTGCTAGAAGGTGCACCTCTTGAAGGTGTAACCATCTTCAACATCTAGCAAATGGCAGTTAATAAACAGCTGTTGGAGTATAGTAATTTCAAATGAAAATATAGTATAAATATTTAATTATGTAATCATTAAGTAAAGAATGTAACCAGAAACCTAGCCCACTAGGTTTTAAAAATGCATGATTTTTAAAGAATGTAACCAGAAACCTAGCCCACTAGGTTTTAAAAATGCATGATTTTAAAAATGCACCTGTAGACATTTTTAACCTTAAAAGATTATTATTTTTTAACCAAACATTTCCAATCTTATCCAAAGGCACATTCTTCCTAGTCACTTACACATGTGCAAATTCAGAATTTAAAAGCTAATTACTTTTAAATCATCCGTTCACCCAGACACCTGAACAATTTCCTTAGAATACTGAACACTTTTGTTATTGTTTAAAATAACCAAAAAGGGGAAAAAGAGAGCTATTTAGAATGTATCTCCCATATGAAATGTTAGTAATGGCAGCCAACCCTCTGGTAATTTTTTCCAGAAATGTCAAGTGATTAAAGAGTAAGGAAGAGACATTCGTGAACCCTAACTAGAACATTGCTACTAAGAGCATTATAAGGCTGAATAAAGAATGTTCATTCATATGCAGGGATTTAAGTGGGTTTTTTTTGTGGGCTTTTTGTTTACTTCAGTTTGGGTTTGATTTTCTCTTTTAAAACTATGCCCTAATGCCAAATCTTACATTTTTTTTTTTTTCGTTTTCCTGTTTGAACTGATGCTATGTTAAGATATAAGCACAAACATCTCATAAGTGTTTTAAATCCATCCAATTGTTTGAGAAGGCATACGTGCTGGGCCAATGAAGCCAAAACATTGGAGCTAGGAATTTTGATGAAGATAATAATTGCTTACAGACCAGCTTGTTTTAACTTGCTGAACAAAGAACACAATTTTATACCACATTTTCATCACAGGCTTTTTCTCTGCATAATCACTACTATAATGAGCACTTTAAAAAGGGAGATTATCTACAAGTTAAAGAGTAAGGAAGTTATCAATTAGATTCCATCATCTTCAAAATTTCATTTACTCAAACTTTATATTAATTTTTTAAAAATTTGCTGACTTAAGCACTATTTTGAATTTTTATAAACCATTTATTTAGTGTTCATAGCATAAATCTAGGAACAAAGACACTGGTAATTTCCAGTACTGCTCTGAATTGTTCTATAGCCTTGGACAGATCAATCGTTTCTTTGTGCCTTCATTTATTTCTAGGACACTCCTGTATAGCAATACAGTTCCACTTTCTCACATCTAAAAGCTGCATTCAGGCTCTGTGCCTATGTCAAGAGTTAATTCCATCACTTGCAGACCCCATTATCCAACATTCAACTAATATTTATTCAAAGCCTACTCCATGGCAGGCAATGCAGTGAGTATGGGGATGAGCTCAGTCCCTAAGAGGACAGTGATACTAGTTTTCTGACTAACAGAAAGGATTGTCTCAGTTCTTCTGCTTGTTTCACCCTGACTCCAGATTTCTTATTCTTTACTTCCTCTGATATATATATATTTTTAAAGCCTACAGCAGCTGATATTCCTAGGTACATTTCCTCTGAAAAATATAGCTGGAAGTCTTAAAATTAAGGTGGTAAAAATCTACAGGATTGTCACTCAGTGATCAGATGGTTAGAACCAGGCAGTCCAGGAGTCAACATGGTTCCAAGACAGATAAGAAGTCACGTCAGGCACCAAAGTCACCAATTCACAAGACCAAGATAACTCTGTGCATGGTAAGAGTGGTGGACCCTAGGCTTGCTGCATCGTTTTGCCCTTCCAATTCCAGCTTCTAAGGTGGAACTCTCTAGACCTCATCAAGTTATGTTGACTTCTGATTTCCTCAAAGCAGGGAGTCGTTCATCTCAGTGCATAAGCCTTCAGTATCATTGTGTGAAAGCATGACCACATCTTCCAACTAAGTCTGAAACTTTATAAATTACAGACAGGAAGGAAAGGTGGGAAACGGAAGACCTATGTTGTACAGAAGTATTAAGGGGCCAGACTCTAATGGCAGACCTTAAATTTGAGACTCCAAACTCTGAACATGTGCTGATCATTCCCCATCTACCCATCCCATCGGTGTTTATATGCCAATCCCCTGTAACTCTTTGTCTCTGATCTGTTGCTTACCCTGATCCTTGCCATTCAGAGGTATTCTGGTTCTAATCCACGGCCTTGTTTTAATCTTGAATCATGGATATGCTCCCAATCTAAAACACTTAACTGATTCAATATCCCTGGCCACACCTGATCACAAACTTTATTCTCTTTCCATTTGTTCCCATGCCATTCATTTACTCTCATCACAGCTTCTGGTCCTGCTTCCCCATTCACTGCTGCCAATAGCTCTGTGGCTGGCTAGAATTTTAGAACCTTTTTTAACTCATTCTGGCAGGACAAAAGAGATGAGTAATAATTAGTCTATTTAACAACAGTATTCGGAAAGGACCCAACTTTGCTCACGTTTAACTGTAGTATGTACATCAAGTTATTGTATCTTTCTGTATCTCTAGTTTCTCATCTTTAAATTAATATATATGCTGTATCTATTAATATCCTTCTGTATCTCTAGTTTCTCATCTTTAAATTAATATATATTCCCTGAAAAACATGTTTATACTTAATTAAAATAACATGCATTCTGGGATTACAATAAAGTTATAATATACTCCTGCATTCCAAGCTTTTAATGAGTTTTAATGAGTATTAAAAACGGTTAGAAACAAATCAGCTTCCTGGAAGGAGTAATTTCTTTCTTTGAATATAGTATCTATCTCACTTCACAAAATATTTCTGAAATGTTATGCAAAAAGAAAAATATTATAAACAAATTAAGTATTCAGAAGAAACTCAATGGTGAGTTTTTTCTTAATGAAGAAAGATTATGCAAATGTTAACAATTATCCCAAAATGTCTTATATATTCAGATATAATTGCTTTGAGTTCTCTGAAAAAGACTTATCTTAACAATCTTATGGGAAAGGAATATTCTAAGCACATTTTATTGGGTTAATTCAATTTAAGGCTTTGACTTTTCTACTAGTGAAACATATATTTTTCTTTTAATTTAAAGACACAAGACTTTTCATTGTGCTAGTATAAAGAGTACATTCTAAAGTGTTATACAAAGTATGCTTCTAAAATGTAAAAGAGTTAAAAGAGATTCCTCATGTCAATTCCTAGGAGATGCAGTATGGAAAGGGTGAACAGAAGCAAACAGTTTCCTGAAATTGTGCCAAGGCTACATGACAACTGCCTGGCAGGAAATGCTTTTGGAGGGCCTAGATAAACAGACTATCATCTTTTTTTGGAAAAATCTTCCTCTTTGGCTTCTTATAAAGCAAATGTACTGAGTTTAGCATCATAAACACAATAAGGAGAAAAAAAATCACAGAGGATTTTAAAATGATGGTACCTAGAGGATCTATATGATAATTACGTGATCTGTCCTTCACTTTTAACACACATGAATCTCACTGCTCAATAGGCATGTGCTCAATACATGCTTGTTGAAATTCTGCGATAAATGAAATCTTGCTTTTCCATTAAATTTCATCATGATTTTGGTGAAGCTTTATCTTATGAGAAATTTTCATTTAGCAGTAGCTTTTAATATTTTAGCATTACACAGTATTTTCTTGCATCTATATAGCAATGAATTTTTCAAAATAATTTATATCCATTAACTTAATTTTTGTTCTAACATCTCATTTAATAAGTGCTAGTGTTGATGCTAAGCTAGCACTTATAAAATGAGATGTCAGAACAAAAATTAAGTCAAAGATTAACAAGTTAGTCAGAGGACCAGAGCTAAAACCAATCAGTCTGAAACATTTTCTAGTACATTTCCCTCTACCCTATGTAAATTAGACAATGGATCCAAAAATCCTACTTCCTTTTTAACTAAAATAATCCTTCAACCTCATCTCACTTTGCTCTCTTGAACTGCAAAAAGCATGATGAAGACCTAAGTGTGGACTCAGAACACCTACTATCAGCCAGAGAAATCTGCCTTGCATAAAGCCTAGTCGACCTTTTTGAATATCCTCTCTCCACCAGGCTACCTATTCTATTTGGCTACAGTCCCAATCACCCATCTTCTCTTCCTCCTTTCTCACACTGAAAGCACCCTCTGACTCACTCAGATTATGCCCAATCTTGCCTATTCTGCAATGGGGAGCAGAATTTCCCTGGCCCAAGGAATTAATACAAAAGGTGACATACCTCTCTGCCTGCCACACCTCATCCCATAGTCAAGTCACCTCAGATAACAATTTCAGCCACCTCAACTTTGGGGTCCTTCTCCATATTCCACCAGCCATTTTTTCCAATAGCCACCCAATCTGCTCCTTTCCTCCCAAATAAGACATCTTTGCCTTTGTTACTATTGGGCCTCACAGGGGAAAAAATAAAGTTTGTGTGTGGACCATTTTATATTCTCACCACAAAATGCAACGGAAATAGTGTGTGACTAGAAAATAAGAGTCACAAAACTGAAGGCTATTTGAATGTAAAAAATATACTTTAAATAATATAATCACCCGATTAGTTCTTACATTTTAAAATTCATCTCTATTATTTTAAATGGGGTATACCTATAATTATAATTAGGTAAACTTGGTATAGACCAGGAGATACGACTAAAGTTATAAATTGATAGTAGGTGTTCTGAGTCCACACCTAGGTTTTCAACATGCTTTTTGCAGTTCAAGAAAGCAAAGTGAGATGAGGTTGAAGGATTATTTTAGTTAAAAAGGAAATAGGATTTTTGGATCCATTGTTTAATTTGCACAGTGAGGATAGAGAGAAATGTACTAGAAAATGTTTCAGACTAATTGGTTTTAGAATAAAACTAACCTATGTTTAAAGTTTTCTCTAGAACTGGTATAACTCTAACCTTGGGAACCTGGCTTCTTATTCCACTTGTGCAAGCTGGGCTTAATAAATTACCACTGAACAAATAAAGAAATATTGATAGAAAGAATAAATATAAATTTCATCCTAAAAGAATATATAAAAGTAAACCTTAAGAGAATCAAAGGTTGTGTTTTAAAAGGTTAGGAGGGGTATAAAATTGGAAGGGAGCAGGAAGATCAATATATTATTTTTTAAAAAGCTGCTGGATCTGTCAGGATATATTGTGTCCGTGTTTAGGACATTAAAACTCTACATAGGGAACACTTCCAGAATGATGGAGTGAGGTTGGAAAATCACCAATCCAAAAAGCCATAGTAAAACTATACAAAATTATTAAAACAATCGTTTCAGGATTTTTTTGATAATTGACCAGAGCACACAACAAATTGAAAAGCATTTATTAAAAACAAAAAAACTACCAAACCTCTGTAAAAAAAAAAATGCGGGGGGACGGGCAGGCGGGGTACCGAGGCGTCAGAGACTCTTCCTATTCCTTCATCCCCAGCTCCACGTGGTAGTTCTATCAGGACAGGATTAGCTGTGAATACCCGCTCTGCTGGTGGAGGGTAATGACTTCATTTGGTGTACAAGGTATTGTTGAAAACGAGTGACCTTAGAAAACAAGTGGTAAACAATTGGAAAATCAAC